>NC_071291.1:49882702-49887702 GCF_943737925.1 Anopheles nili | reverse complement strand
AAAAAGAGTACACCTCACTAGAGTGCCATACGGTCCAGCAAAAAAATTTTACCTAGAGATAGCAGGTCACCGAAAAACATTTGTACCTAAGGTGACCTGTTGTTGAAATAAGCATGGAAATCTGGTCAGCTATCAGCCAGGCTCCACTAGTGGATTATATCATGCTACTGCCACCTAGAATGGACAAAATCTGGAAAGCAATCCGTCGGTTGAAAAACAATAAAGCACCCGGCATCGACGGAATATCAGCCGAACTGATCAAAAACGGAGGTGCAGCACTAGAACACGAAATTCATCAAATCAGTAATGATGAGGTGTGATGATCAAATGAGCAATCAGGTGTGGGATAGCGAATCGATTCCTTGTGATTGGAATCTTGCTATCATCTATCCTATATACAAGAAACGAGACAGGCTACAGGGCAGCAATTACAGGGGTATTACGGTGTTGAATCCTATGAGATCTGCTCCGTAGTCTTGCAAGAGAGACTTGTACCATTCGTAGAAGAAATAGTTGGAAACTACCAGGGAGGATTCCGAAAAGGAAAATCTACCGCTGACCAGATCTTCACCACGCGGTAGTTCTTGGAGAAGATGGCGAAGCACTCAGGAAAGGAAACCTCGGGGACCATCTTCTACAAGTAAATCCAGAGCCTGGCATACGCTGATGACATAGACATCATTGGTTTACGGCTTTCCTATGTAGTAGAAACTTACAAGCTGATTGAGCAGGCGGCTCAGAACCTCGGTCTGGAGATTAAGGAGGCAAAAACCAAAATGATGGTAGCACCGCCAGCGGTAACCCTGATAACAAATACTAATGCGAGTTCACGCAGAGGTGATGTACAGATAGGTGAGCGAACCTTTGAAATCGTCCAAAACTTCACTTATCTTGGGTCAAAAGTGAACTATGTCAAAACTGAAGCTGGAACTATATAAAACATTCATAATTCCAGTACTCACATAGGCCTCTGAGACATGGACCTTCTCCAAAGCTGACGAAACCCTCTTAGCCGCGTACGAGAGGAAGATGCTCAGAAGGATTTTTGGCCCCGTATGTGTGGAAGGACAATGGAGGAGCCGATACAACGACGAGCTCTACGAACTGTACGATAGCCTCACTGTCGTGCAGCGAATTAGTCTCGCCAGGCTCCGGTGGGCCGGTCATGTTATTAGAATGGCACTGGACGAGCCAGCCCGTAAAGTCCTTTTAGGCTGCCCACATGGACAGAGGAGACGTGGTAGGCCCAAACTGAGATGGAGTGATGGCGTGGATGCGTTGACCGCGAGTGATTCAGGTTTCTCTTGGAGCAGGCCAAGACCGAAAAGCGGTTATAGCGCCTGATAAGTAAGTAAATAAGTAAAGCTGCTATAAATATCGTGCCTTAATTGATCTTAAAGGCCTTAATTGATCAAAATTAAGGTACCGAATTGGATTTTGCTTGAAGTACGTTCAATTACGAAATAGCTTTTTGTTTGGTTGGAAATACAATGTTGAATGGAAGTGCATTCATGCTTTAGTGCGCTGAGCTTGAATGATAAAATCTTCTTCCTATAAATAAAAATGAATGTTTGTATATATATATGCGCGCGCTTCAATGGGGTTTCCAATGAACCGATTTGCACCAAACTTGGTACATAGGTTTGATGGTATGATGGTTTCAGATTTAGGGATTTGATTTTTGTTTTTTTAGAACCCCCAAAAAAGGGGGGCTCCCATACAATCTCTCTTCACGAATATTCACTTAAAAATACAAATGATGCCCGATTTACCTGAAATTATGTGCATAACCGTTTCATTACTAAAAATACTAGCAAAATTTCAACCTTCTAAATGGTGAACAAAGGGGGGCTCCAATACAAACTTCCCCCTTAAAAAATGCATATTATTCGCTTAAAATGATATATGAGGCTCGATTTGGCTGAAATTTGGTGCATCGGCGTTTCATTACTTAAAACTAATACTGGCGAAATTTCAGCCTCGTCAATGAAGAACAAAGAGGGGCTCCCATACAACCCCCCAAAAAAGGTGAATATTAACGCTTAAAATTGTAAATGATGTCCAATTTGGCTGAAATTTGGCAAACATGTTTCTTTTTACATTCGGCAAAAGTATTCAAAGCTTCACTCACCCCCGCGAGGTGAAAATGGTGGCTCCCGTACAACCCTCCCGTACAATCAGTTTGTAAAAAACCGTTCTGCTCCCTGCAAGGTTGAAAAGAAGAGGGTGTCTCCCATATATTCCCTCGCACGTTAAATGAAAATGAAGATATACCCGGTTTGGTATATCTTTTCAGCATAAAATATTCACCTCGTAGTAAAAATGTCGTCGAAATCAACTCCATTTTTATCACCTAATTTAATGAATTTCAAAATTTCAGTTCTACAAGCGAGGAAAACATACAATACTTATTCAAAATATTGAGAAAAAAATGCCCAAAATGAAAAATATCGTCTAATTTTACTACAATTTTTCATGTAGGCCGTAACACAGTCCATGCAAGAAGAAGCAATGTATCAGATTCTCCAATGCGCAAATGGTAAGATGCAACCTTAATTTATTGGTATGCTCAAATATCACTCAGTGATACAAATGTTTTTTGTTTATTCTTTTAAACGAGTGACTTTCACATTATGGACGGAAAAGGAATTGCCGTTTTCGGAATCAAAGAAATTCACAAAAATGTAAAGTCGTCAACAAACAACTCAGTTTCCTACAACTTTTCTCTCTTCAAACATTTATTTAAACACTAAACTGGGCTTAGAAAATCAACTTATTCTCTTCCCATGCATGTTAAAATTTAAAAGTATAAAATATTTTGCAACACATAGCGCTATGCCCTTATTCAGTAAGTTTCAGTTTTCAATTGTGTTGAGTTGCGTTGGAAATGTGGTTGGTGTAATAAATGTAAATATGGATTTCAGAGTGTAATAATTACGAACTCAGAATGGCGTTTTGAAAGGGAACAACGATACAGATGAAATATAAAGAAAAATGAAAAACTGTTTCCAGGCAGCTTCAGTGACGAAATAAGAATAAGACTTAGAAAAGTAGAAAAATTTTGAACGTCATACATGCTCAGGATGGAACAACATGTTACATTTCCTCATTGCTATGTAAATAAATTTATGTGACAGATCCAAGACAAATGATAGTGGATTAAAAATTATTTCCGAAAGAGAGGAAAATTGTTTTTATATTTTTATATGAAAAAGGGGAATTTAATATTCTATACATTGCTTGTAACACAAATTATCAATTTCTCAAAAATGTAACGTTAACCGAGTCACCCCGATCTAGATAAAAACTGGAAAACAATCAAATCAATTTAACAATTTATTTGTAACACACACACACACCTTTATATATATAAATAAATATATATAAATATAAATATATATAAATATATATATATATATATATATATATATATATATATATATATATATATATATATATATATATATATATATATATATATATATATATATATATATATATATAAATATATATAAATATATATATATATATATATATATATATATATATATATATATATGTATATATATATATATATATATATATATATATATATATATATATATATATATATATATATATATATATATATATATATATGTATATCTATATATATATATATATATATATATATATATATATATATATATATATATATATATATATATATATATATATTTGTATATATATATATATATATATATATATATATATATATATATATATATATATATATATATATATATATATATATATATATATATTTGTATGTATGTATATATATATATATATATATATATATATATATATATATATATATATATATATATATATATATATATATATATATATATATATATATATATATATATATATATCTGTAGTTTTTCCAGATCAAAGAAAACAATTTATTCAAGCTTATTTTAAAACGATTCCTGATCAAATAATCAAAATAACACAAGAAATCAAAAAAGTATAACATATAAACATGAAATTTGCAAATAAAATACTTGAATCGAACTAGTATACTTTGGATTGTTTAATTTGCTTATCAAATCAAAGGATTGATTGGTTGGTAAAAATTGTAACTCAATTTCAACACCGAACATTTACTTAAACATTTCGTTTTCAGACCTCTTCAGGTAATGGTTTCAAATAGTGTTACATTACAATTCAAAATGATATAGGTTAACATAAATGACGGACAAATGGCCTATATCCGTCACATTTCACTGTCATATGAAAAGAGTTGACGAACCTAAGGCAAGACGAAGGATCAGAAGTGATGCAAAAACGATAATAATGCGGCCCTGATTTGCCGCCATTAAATTATAATAAGTTTTGAATTTAAACTTCTCTAACGAGGGCTGAATAAATTCTTTAATGATGTTTTCTTTCTATTTAAAAGTTTCCTGCCATTTCCTGGATTTTCGGTCTCCGTTCGGCGAGTACAAACGCAAGCTGTATGATTGTGCAAAAGAACGAACAGCCGACTAACAGACGTTTTGAGCTGAAGGTATTATATTTTGTGCAGTTTTCAGCATATTTTAATGCCCTACCTTATCAACACCACGATTATACATCATGGATAATAAAAGAGTGAATACAAGAGCAATAGACATAGTGTTTAACCGATGGAGCGCCGTTTCAAGCAAAGCAATAAAGCTCTTGTTCAATCTATCATGCGTCATTTTTTTTATATAATGAAGTGTGCTAATCTTTTGGGAAATGTATTGATTGTAATTGATGTTAGTTGATAGCTACGAGTTTAGTTGATAGTTAAAAGTCACATCATAAATAACTAAAAAGTTAAGTAAATGCAAAATACTTTTTTCATGCTTATCTATTTGTTTTTTTCACATGCGGTTTTATTTATTTTCTATTTCCTATCTAACAATGTCTATTATAAAACCAAAACGATTAGGAAAGAAATAATATTTGTTAATAAATCTTGGAATTTT
>NC_071291.1:49880286-49882202 GCF_943737925.1 Anopheles nili | reverse complement strand
GATAGACTTTCAAAAATCGTTCAGGCTCAGTTTTTGCATATCTACGAGCTGAAGAGTCTACTAACGAGCTTGTGATCAACTCCGAAATGTTGATAGCAATCGCAGCCCATATTTCTCCAACGTTGAAAGATGAATGTTCCAAATAAAATGTACAGTACCTATATATAAATCGAAATAATCTCAAAGTATTTTAAAGTCATTCTGGATCCATGTACATCAATACCGTTTTGCATCTGCAAAGTGAGGTTTTAATTCAATTTTTCTTTTTATTATCATTTCTCACGAGAAAACTTTTACAAAAACAAAAAAGTAACTCTATCTATTTTTAATCAAGCTTCATCTATTGGGCATACAAGTGCCTCAAATTAATAAAAATAACGACCAAAAGATCACAGTTTTACACAAGCTCATAATAGAATGCAATCAGTGCTAGTTTGCAAATAAATGAATCACTTTCATTTAACAACAACATCAAATATTCTAAACCTTTCATTATTTCTTCAAAATTTCATAGAAAAGTCTTGGTCGACTGATTAGAATCACTTCATATCAGCGTTTAAATAAATCTCTGCTTTTTCCATTATTCGTCGTCGTACTCGCAGAATTCGAATAATGCGAGTAAGCGTTAAAAAGTAGAAACAGGTAAATAAAGATCAGTGTCTAAAATATTTAAGCTTGTCGATTCAAGAAATCATTTGGTAAAAGCAATATTCCAAAGAACGAGCAACATCGACCAGAATAACAAAAAGCTTGATACGCGAACATACCTTCCATTCCATGAGAAACAATACAGCGCGCCCAAACTCAGATGCCACATTTCTTACCACCAAATAGTATTGGATGGCAGTGGATGGTTATAAAAATTCACCGTTAAATAATGCATGACCAATTCCATTTGGTATTTTTCTCTCTGAGTTCTGCGAGCTTTTACAAGAAAACTCATACTACAATAATTCCTTCGACCATTGGCCACCCATGCAGTACTCACTAGAGGTTTGCCATTTCTTTTGTCTGTTTTGATTACACACGTTGCCCATCTGAATCATTCGAAAAATTGGTTGATCTTGTGAGGACTAAAACAAAACAAGCTTGTATCTTCACACGAAATGAAAGCCATATCCCGTAACTGATTCCAAAGGCCAGAGTCAGAAGTCTCATGATTTTATGTCATTTTAGATTTTTATTGCTATTGTAAGTGCCTGTTTGCTACCATTATGTTTTGCCTCTCCATAATACTCTGCAGATGCACCCAATAACGTAGCATGCTATCGTGAGATATATGGCAAACCAGTAGCGCTGATGAAAAAATGTACTGGTCAATTAGATTTATTGAAATCTTTTACATTATTTATAGAAGCATCTGGCCTGTAAATCAAAATGTGTTTCTTTTTAGGAGCAAGAGGTAATATATTCCACTGGCATCTTATTCCATCGTGAATTCGATTATGATTGCAACGTAACTTTCTGACCAGTCTGATGTACCTCCAGCATGAGTTCTTATTTTACGACTGTAGTGCTTTACTTTGGTGACCCAATCAGGTGTAATAGCCTTTCGTACAAACACAAGTAACGCGAGGTCATATCCACTTTTCTCTTAGCTACAAAATAGAAATGGGTATAACTTTCTTTACAAGCTTAACAGTAATGTTGTTTCCGTCTGTTTTGTCTATTGTCCTGCTACAGAATTTGTTAATATTGAAATACTTCTTTGAAAATTGTCAGATCTCCATCATAACACCGCATGCGATATGAACTGTATAAACAAATGAAGTGATCAAAAATCGTGTCGACAGTAAATTGTCTAATATTGACATTACGGATTATCATACAAAAATTATTTAACTTAATTGAATTTAAATTATCGTAACCTTATTTGGGCTTTCATGCAATGTTCATATTTAATAACATTTAAAAAA
>NC_071291.1:49810286-49877786 GCF_943737925.1 Anopheles nili | reverse complement strand
GTTTAGCAAAAGTGAGCTAAACTATACGTTAATATTCGTCATTTGCTTTTCTGTTATAATAAACAACAACGTTTTGCATACTAGGACATGCACACGATTCTCATGATTTTTAGTTTTGTTTATTTAAATTTTCTGGCATGTGAGTATAGTGTTTCAAACAACTAAAAGTAAGACCTGTTGAATTTAATCACAATATATATATATATATATAACTCTACATCACGACTGGCATATCAAACAGAATTTCACAAGAGCATATTGAAGATACTATCAGAAAATCTTACCATAAGATGTGTTAGTAAAGCTTAAATAGATAACAAAATAATATTGTTGCAACAAGTCGATTTTCTAGCTCTACCAGAATGCAATTCACATTCAATTTGTTAGTATGGTCTTTAATTTTTATCTGTAGTGTGATTTTAAGTCCTTTCTCCTCTTTCTTATGAACATCGTTCGTTTACATTTCGCAGCAGTTTGATTTTTCTTCACTTATTTGTTTTTCATTTTTTGAATACTCTTTTTACAAGTACCTGTTTTTCGTATATTCCATCCTACTACCTATCCTCTCACAAGACCAAACTCAATTATTTTCGTTTTTCTTGTCATATAATTCATCTTCTGCCCTATAATTCGCATTCTATGATTTGTTTTGTCTCCTGAAAACGTCTCGCAAATACTGAAAACTATGAAAATTATGAACTATTTTAATTGTTTTGAAATATATATAGCTGTTGTAAGAGCTTTGTTATTTTTTTTTGCATTGAACGTTTTTAATTCTTTTTTTTTTTCACTTCTTCTTATCACGTGTCAAAATCTTCAACATATTTCTTGTTTGAAATTTAATATTTTTGTTACTCGTTTGCATCGTTTGCATCGTTTGTTATTTCCAATATGCATCTATTTTCATGTATTTTAACTTTATACCTTCTTTCTACTTCCATCATTTATAATTTTCTAACATTATTTCTACTAATCAATCCGATGTCTAGCAGTATTCAGCTACTGGAGTAAAAATCACGATCTAACCAGAACAGGTGGCATGAAACGAGAATAAAACGTTTTTAACAGTGACTATCAAAGAACTGTATAAAACTTTGAAATAAAATGGAAAGCAACTAAAAATATCAAAAATTTAGCTCTGTAAAATTATTTCATGCAATTACTTCCTTCCATTAAAAAAAAAACAATTTACTATACCCAACACCCAGACCGGATTACACTAATACTGCCAATGCTGGTTTGCCGTGGATGGCCTATCCTTTACTCTTTCACCCTTTTAAAAGGTTTTGCGATGGGTGTGACGAATAACAATGTACGCTTGTACTGCTACATACAGATAAGCTCATATTACCGATTTCAGGTATCTAGTGTCACCTGCCCATTTCATACATGTCGAACCTTTACGCATCTTTCGAATCAAAGTTGTTTCATTGTTTCGCTAGTTACCCTTCATCCAATGTGATCGATAAACGATCGTTTTCTGTCTACATGTCAAGAAACGTAGTGAATAAAACACTTATTAACCCCCGAGCAACTGTTTAACCGATTACAGACAGAATAAGATGCACCGATCGGCAGTTATCATTAACATTATTATGTACTAGCTAATCCACCCAAATTCTTCCGGGCCGACGTTGTTTAACGGAACAGAAAATGCTGGAAAAATACAATTAATGATGTACGTATTCGATTTGCTTCGATTTCAATCTATATACATTCTATTTGATCGATCCCTAACTTCATTTAATAGTTCATTTGTTACTCCATCTATCTATCAAATCACAATATCATATCACCGGAGGAGGTATGTTTCAAATCCTATTTTCCCTCATTGTTTCACAACCACGTTTTCTTCGCAAACTCCTACCACAATCAAGCACGACTAAGCCATTCTTTATATATCTTTCTAAATAGTCTCTTACCTCTTTCGTGCTATAGAATAAGTAAAACATATTGTCTATACCTGTAAATTTCCTTATCCACTCTATGAAAACTCCCATTCGAGCTTTTATCCTGGGATGTAGGAGAAGATTTGGGTTAAACTCAACCGTTTGTTGACATTTTTTGAACTTTAGAAAATTTTTGTTTTATTCTGGAAACAGACATCTCTTTTGGTCCCGTGATATTAAAGACACACGGTTTGTTTAAATTTTTGAATAAATTTCGTGCATTCTAGAAAAAGGAGGTTGTTTCAGAACCGCTTCATGTCCGCTTTTTGCATCGAGAAAGGTGAAAATTTTCTACTTCTTTTATGAATTTAGTATGAGCGATTGTGCCAATATTCATTTCAATTGTACAACATTTCGAGCTAATATTTATATTTCAAAATGTATGCGTGGCTGTGCACTGCTTTGCTCCCGGGACTGCGCCATTCTTTGTAATTTCTCCGTTGTAACGTCTCTATTGTTTGTATGGAGCTCATATGGACTTTCATGCTTCATTTCGTTTACATCAAACGTTATTGGTATGTTTGAACATATTATCGATATTCCGATAAGACGGAGTCTCCTGCTGGAGAACAGGTAAGAGCCCTCTTCGCAAAGAAAGAAGAATCATCTTTATCTAATTTCAGGTAAATCGAACTTCATATCTATAAATGAACTATTTTTAATCTAATACGAAGATCTATAGAAACCTCTCTTTCTTTCCTGCCGGTGCACTATGAAGCGGAATATACCATAATTTTTTTTTTTCATAATTATGCAACAATTCACAACAAAACAGGTTGAAAATAACTTTTATAGCAAAACTAAGCATGATTTGAAGTTTTGGACATCCAGAGGAAACCACTGTGCACAGTTTTTCTTTATTTCAGGTTCATTTTTTATCAATCCCTATAGGTGATCTTGTTATTGACAACGACTTTTGCTTTGATTTTAAATTCTAAACATGTTTTAACGCTTTGTCCGTTTCAAAACACTACAAAACTAAAAATTGTTCTCAAAATAAGATTTGCATAAGGTAATATATATTTTTCATGTTGTATTCTCTCATTTTTTATGTTTTAATGGTATTTTTGTACTTAAATGGTATTTTAGTACTTGATTCGGGTAAAGTAAAGCTCTGCATAAGTAGTTATATTTTTCAATGCATTGTTTCTATCTTAAGTTTAAGTATTAGATTAATGCACATCCACCTTACGGTAGCAATTGTCGTTGAGCGCATATCTTGGTTATAACGTACTACTAGGTATTTTAACCTTTTCGAGACTATGAAAAGTTAGAGTTAGGATAAAAACAGTATATAATAAAAAAGGTTTAAAGGAAATGGTTTTACTTTATTAACGTAAATTTTTTTCTTATTAATTTTTTCAGTAAAAGTTATAGGAGACCTATGATTTAAAAACAAACCAATATTAATTAAAATGTTATTATATAGGAAAATATAATCAATCAAAAGATATCAAAAGCTTTACCCTGTATAGCTAGAATTTGAATTATTATGCCTCTACTTCGTAATATCAATATTTGAGGGTACAATAACATATTAACATTTTATGTTTGCTAGAAGAAAACATTATTCCTATTCTGAAGCGTTCACCTTGTAAATGAGCTTCATTCTTACACGAATTGGATTATTACAAGGCTGTAGTTATTTTTCTTGTAGTTCCATTTATTCTTCTTGTACTTAGTGAAAACTAGTGTCTGTAACAGCAGAGTAAAGATATATTAATTTGAATTAAAAAAATGTTATATTAGATCTGCCCAGCTACCCAAAAGTGTTACTAAACAGCAAAGGTTACATATCAATCATATGAATTAATACAATGGTATGACCAATGAAAAATTCAAAAAGCCATGTTGTTGACTAAACATAACACTGTACAACAATGTCGCATGTCATTTTACCTTGCTTTTACTTGGTATTTTAGCTTATTCACAATCACGGTTAAGCTAAAGTCAGTTTTAGCCAGCAAAACAACAATTTATGAGAAATGGTTTTACTTTTTTTAACGTAAATTTCATTTTTATTATGATGTCCAGTAAAAGTTATACGAAACCTTCTCTCTCAAATCCGTCATGCTGTGATTTAAAAATAAAACCAACATTGATTTAAATGTTACTTTATAAAGAAAAAATAATCAATCAAATGATATTAATAGCTTCACTTTTAATAGCTAGATTTCAAATTATTATGTTTGTTCTCCTTAATATCACATTTGATGGTACAATAATATATTTTCATTTTATATTTGCTAGAAGAAAATATCATTACTTTTCTGAAGCGTTCACCTTGCCAAAATATCTGATTCCTTGTTATGCAAATTGGATTACTACAAGTCTATAGTCCTTTTTCTTCCAGTTAGATTTACCCTTCTTGTGCTTAGTGATATCTAGTGTCTGTAGCAGCAGAATGAATATGTAATAATTTGTAACCAAAAGACAGTATATTAGATCTCACAAGCAACCCAGCTGGGTTACAAAACAGTAATGATATCACATCAATCATACGAATTTATACAGTAGAATGACCAACGTATTATGCAAAAAGTTATGTTGCTGATCAAACGTAAAATTGTACATTTGAATTTAGTCAAACATTGAAGAAAATGTTATTTGAAAACAAAAACAAAGAAAAATCATACTTTTTAATAAAGTCAATTTTCTTTTTTAGTCAAATTTTTTTGCACCCTATTCTGAAGATCATATTATAACAGTAGTGTTAATGTGAATGTCAATATTGCAAAATACTTAATAGAAAGGTTGAAAAATACTTTCTATGAGTTGAATAATTTTCATTTCATGCATTAATGCTTATAAAACAGTTCAGTGTTTCGATGGTACGGCTCTTTCTCGGCAATACTGTACAGTCATGTTCGCAAGGTTTGGTACTACAGTGCGTATACCAAAAAAATTCAAATCCATTTTTAACATAATTGCGGTTCGAAGTTGGTCCGTAGCGTTTCACCATTGCATTAGAATATGTTAAATAATGTTTTAGGAGAAAATAGAAAATAAACATAAACATTTTTAAACATTCTTGATCTTCATTACCAAAGTTGAAAAACGTGATTTTTTTTGTATTTTATTAGAAAAATAAAAAAATATGTTTATATGAAAAATTCAATTTTTATTTTATTTTTATTCAAAAGAAGACTAATTTATGTTTCTGATGATATATAATTTACCTATTTTACTCCTCAAAGTACTACTAAGATAGTAAGTTGAATTGTGGGTACTGAATCGCTGAAATTTGAGCATTTTGGCAAGCTTTTTTGAGCTTTGTATTTTCGCATATATAAATGCTAGATGTCTGTAATTTCGGAATTTTCTTAGTTAACTATCTTCTTCTTATCTGGCCCGCTTATACTAGAGCACGTCGTGAAAACATAGCCTGGTCACCAATAGTTTTCCAGGTAGCTCGGTTAATGGCTGCAGTTCTCCATCCCCGGTCGCTTCCGATGTCCCGCAGGTTCTGCTGCACTTTGTCCATCCACCGAGCACGCTGAGCTCCTAGTCGTCTTGTCCCGGACGGGTCGCTGGTGAGCACCTTCTTGGTGAGGCATGAGTCCGGCATCCTCATGACATCCCCCAACCATCGAATCCTTCCGGCCTTGGCCACCGTCAGGATATGCGGCTCGCCATACAGCTCAGCTAGCTCGTGGTTCATTCCTCTTCTCCACGCGCCTTGCTCACACACACCGCCAAAGATAGACCGGAGCACGCGTCGCTCGAAAATTGCGACATGCTTTGACGTGCTCCGTGAACAGAGGCTAGGATTCATGCCCATACAGAACGACCGGTCTAATCAGCGTGCGGTAAATGGCACACTTCGTGCGTGGGAGAAGCCACCTGGACCTCATTAGTTTGTGGAGCCCATGGTAGGCACGATTCCCCTGAACAATGCGCCTCCGGATTTCGCAACTTACGTTGTTGTCCGGAGTTACGACAGTGCCGAGGTAGCAAAACTCCTCTACTACCTCAAGTTCGTCGCCGTCCACTGATACACTGCTCCCCAGCCTGGCTCAGTCACTGTCAGAGCCCCCGACGAGCAGGTACTTTGTTTTTGTCGCATTGATCATTAGTCCAATTCTTGCGTCCTTTCGTTTTAGTCGGGTGTACGCCTCGCACACCGTCCTAGTGTTCCGGCCGATGATGTCGATGTCATCCGCGAAGCCTAGGAATTGGAGGGAGCGGGTGAAAATCGTGCCACGGATGTCGAAGTCCGCGCTTCTCATGACACCTTCGAGAGCGATGTTGAATAAGAGACAGGAGAGCCCATCACCTTGCCTCAAACCCCGGTGAGATTCGAACGGATCCGACAGCATGTTCGTCACCCTCACCTTGCACAGCACCCCATCCATCGTGGCCCTCAACAGGGAAACCGTACTGCTGCATGGTGTACCATAGCTCAGTCCGGTCTATGGTATCGTAGGCCGCCTTGAAGTCGATGAAGAGATGATGCTTCTGGATCTGGTGCTCTCGGCACTTCTGGAGGATCTGCCGTAGAGTGAAGATCTGGTCGGTGGTGGATTTGCCTTCAACAAACCCAGCTTGGTAGCTTCCGACGAAATCTTTAGCAAGGGGTGCGAGTCTGCAGAAGAGTATCTGGGATAGGATTTTGTAGGCAGCATTAAAGACTGTGATGGCTCGAATGTTGGCATAGTCTATTCTGTCACCCTTCTTGTACACTGGGAGGATGACACCCAGCACCCGGTATCCTTTCCTGCTCCCAGATTTTCACAATTAGCTGGTGCTTATTGACGGCAAGCGCTATTAAACCCTTCTTGAATAGTTCTGCGACCATACAATCGTTGCCAGCTGCTTTCTTATGTTTCAGCTGCTTGATGGTGCTAGTGACTTCATCCAAAGTTGGTGGGAACACATCGTCATCTACCTCCCGGCTAATGCACTTCCACCTTAAGATCACCTCTAGCTCGTCCGTAAGAATGTTCGTCCGTAAAAATGCCCTCCACGTCTCGACACATTGCGACGTTTGGGACACATTGCGACAATTTGAAGACGTCTTAGTTAACTCTCTGACTTTTAACCACCAATATCAGATTTAGCATAAGAGAATAAAAAATAGGACCTATGACCGCCCTTGTCCCTACGTGTAAGGTAGCAGAACTTCTCTACCACCTCAAGATCGTCGTCGTCAACTGATACTCAGCTTCCCAGTCAAGCTCTATCACGATCAGAACCCCCGGCGAGAGGCGTTTCAGTCGGATGTTCGCCTCGTATACCACCGCAGATTTTCGTCCGATGATGTCGATGTCATGTCGATGGCCTAGGAATTGAAGAGAACGGGTAAAAATCGTGCGACGGATGTCGAAGCCCGTGCTACGCATGACACAACAGCTGTACCAGCTTCCCAGGGAATCCGTACTGCTGCATGGTGTTCCACAGTTCAGTCCGATATATGATGTCTTCGACCGCCTTGAAGTCAATGAATAGGTGGTGCGTAGGGATCTGGTGCTCTCGACATTTCTGGAGGATGTGCCGTAGAGTAAAGATTTGATCGGTGACCGATTTGCCTCCAACAAACCCAACCTGGTAGCTTCCGACAAAATCCGACGAATTCCGACGCCACATCAACTTGCCTCTGCCGATCTGTGTTGAGTCTTGGGGTGGGCTGAAAACGTAGCATATTGGCTATGCTAAGTTTATGGCGTAACTTAACCATTACCAGGAACGAGGTGAGTGCTGGAAAAAGTTGCTGCGAACGGTCATGTGCTTGGACGAGGCGAAGCCCATTGTCGTTC
This sequence comes from Anopheles nili, assembly GCF_943737925.1. NCBI lineage: Eukaryota > Metazoa > Arthropoda > Insecta > Diptera > Culicidae > Anopheles > Anopheles nili. The sequence continues at coordinate 49,870,081 of NC_071291.1, read as the reverse complement.
GCCAGCTGGTGGGCGCTGAAATTTTCTATTGTGGGTGTAAATGCCTCCTCCCGTCCGACCTGTGCGTTGAAGTCTCTGTTGACAATCTTGACGTCGTGTTGTGGGCAGTCGTACTCCCTCTCCAGCTGCGTACAGCAGTTGCCTTTATTATCATCGGTGCTTCCATTGTGCGGACTATGCGCATTGATAATGCTCAAATTAAAAAACCTTTTACGGATCCTCGTCCTGCACATACGTTCGTTAATCGGCCACCATCCGATCACTCGCTTTTGCATCTCATCTATAACCAGGAACGCCGTACCGACCTCATGCTTTTCCCAACCACTTTGAAAGATCATGCGATCACTATGATAGAGGCGCATCATCCGCAAGAATGCGGGTACTCCCGGGTGCTGTGTGGGAACTGCTGTTCCATGTTCCAAGTTTCCAATTACTATTCCTGTTTCGTAGCGTTGGTCGTTTCCAAAAGTCCTGATTCGAACTTTCTTGTTTTCCTTCCGTTATGGTTGTATTGTGGGTGGCTTGTAAGTCCTCTTCCCCAGTTCCCTAGTTTGTATGTTCCTTTCCCTTATTATAATTGTTTTCTTTGGTGTTGTTGAATGTGTGGAGTTGTTGGTTGGGGGAGGGGGGACTTATGTAAAATATCAACCCCTCCGCCCACCCAACAACCCCCTCCCACACCCAAACCCCCTCCCCACCCCTGGATCAACCTGATTGGTGGTTGTGGAGGGAGGTTTATGCGAAATATCAACCCCTCCCCCCCTCCACCCAAAAACTCCACACACGCAACAACCCCCCCCCCCTCTTCCAACCAACCCATGCTGTCGGACGAGGGCTTAAATAAACCCTATTGAGCATGATCTATATCCTCTTTCTATTTGTGTGTGAACATGACTCCTACGCCGTAGAGGCATATATCGCAGTAGGAAGAAAAATTTGATTACAAATTGCCAGCTTGTTGTCCAAAGACAACTTTGATTTTCTAGCAATGAGTGGGTTAAGTGAGTGAACAAGCGCGAGTCCTCTTTCCAGAGTACATCTAACATGTTCACTAAATTTGAGCTTATAATCCATCCATCCATTCAGCAATACTCTGGAAGCCCGGGTAGGAGTAAGTTTACTAGTAAACTTATGGAGAAATGCGATGGCTTGCGTTTTAGCGGAATTTACCTTGTTTTTCCAATCAAGGGCATAATCTAAGAAGCAATCAAGGCAGCGCTGAGTTTTATTTCTTAGTTCTAAAATAGACCTACACTTTACTGCAATGGCAGTGTCATCTGAAAACAGATACAACTGGCCATCAAAGGGTAAGGGGGGAATGTCTGCCATATACGGAATATATAGCAAAAGTCCCAGACAGCTCAAAGAACACAGACAGCAGAAGAAGTACAGACACCTCAGAGTGTAAGGCCACTCTGGACGTCCGTTGGGAAAGATAGTTTTGAAGCATTTTGAGCAGGTAATCAGGGATACCATAGCTATCAAGCTTTTGAATAAGTCCACCGTACCATACATTATCAAATGCTTTTTCCACATCCAATAAGACGACAGCGGTAGGCTTAGCAACTTTTTTATTCCGCCAAATAAAATTTTTAAATTTGAGAAGCAGCGAATCAGTAAAATTCCCTGCATGAAATCCAAATTGTTGAGGGGAAGAAGGTCGAGTTCATTCACCACATCCTGGAAATGATTCAAGATGATTCGCTGAAAAAGTTTGCCTAGAGTCGGGAGTTGGGTAATAGGCCTATAGCTCGAAGGGAGCGTAGGGTCTTTGCCAGGCTTAAGGACTGGTACAACTTTAGCACTTTTCCAAGCACTAGGGAAATAACAAAGTTGCAGGCACCTGTTAAAAATCACAGCGATAAAGCGTAAAGCTTTATTGCCTAGTTGCTTTACTAAAATGCTAAGTATACTATCAAAGCCCGGAGCTTTTATGTTTTTCTTCCGCTTCAGCGCTATGCGGATTTCTTCAAGAGAAACTCGACCTTCATGAGGAACCTCAACAGTAGAATCTTCAATTCTAGAGATGGTGGTAGCCACTTCAGCCTCGTCAGACTAACCAACATGGTACCAAGTTGGTGCGCATTGGAAAAATGGTTGGCAAGGGCGTTACACTTTTCTTTCGGGGTGATCAAGGTCCGATCAGTAACCAAGGACGTAATAGGCCTTGGTTTCTGTCTTAGGACCTTGGCCACCTTCCACAAAGGTGGAGAGCGACTATCCAGTCTCTCAATAAAGTGTATAAAAAGATAATTTCTAAGCTCCTCGACTCGGGCAGATATCTGCCTAGCCAAGAAGTTTGCATGCATCTTAAACACCAGGGTACCAGTGCGTTGATACTGACGTCTAAGCCGGTTTCTTTCCCGGATCAAAGATTGGGTATGGGAGTCAAACTTCTAAACTAATTATTGAAGGATCGACATCATTCGTGGAGCGCAAATCATCAATGGTGAGGTTGGCATCAACCACGCGTCGAAAGCGCACCCAGGCAACACAATGGTAATCTTTACGGCAGTAAACAGAACCTCTGGAGACGACGGAATCGTCTGTCATCACGACCGGAAAGTGATCGGAGTTCAACTCATCCAGAGTCCTAGGTTTACTAATGCCAATGTTGGTCAGAAAATGATCAAGCGTACTCGAACCTCTTGCTGACAAATACGTTGAAGTATCCGGAGCATTGATAGTGAAGTGCCCTTCCTCGGCGTAGTCGAAGAGCATCTCACCATTGAGGTTTTTGCGTCAATTGTTCCACGAACGATGGCGAGCATTCATGTCCCTACCCACAATTAGCCTAGTGTTAGTGCGTGCGACTCTAACAAGGTCACGCTTGAAAATTAAATGCGACGAATCGCTTCGACGGCTCTGCTTCGGGCAATACACCAAACAACCTTGAGTCCACCCATAGGAGTATGAAGTTCTACTCCAAGGGATTCAACCATCAGGGTGTTGAAGTGTGATACCGGAGTGAACCGAATGCCATGTCAAATGGCAATCGCCACAACACCTTCATTACCCTGCTGCCAGGAATCACTCAAAATAACTCACGACGAAGGCTCTCAAAAGGCTTGAAATTTGCGGTTTTGTCGACAAAACTTCAGCCGCGGCCGGCAACGCTCGTGCGTGCTTCGGCCCTTTTTCCTTTCGCTTCCATTTTTCATTTCTGCAGTTCAGTTTCTTTCAAGGTAGAGAGAACGAATGCCGCGAGCGCATGCCTCGAGTGCAATTTCCCTCGCGCTTACGGCTGCGCTCTGTTTCAGAACAAACGCGCAGACGGAAGAACCTACATGAGGGAATACAGTACATTTTATTGCGTTTTTCATATTTCATTATTTTGTTTGCGGTGGCGTCTTTCAGCTGCGTGTGCGGGGAATAAACGCCTTCATCGTCCAGTAGCCCTGCTTGCCTACATAGTCCATAGTCTAGTCCTGCATAGTAGTTCCCTCGTCAAGCAGCAGCAAACATGAAATAAGATAATGAAAGTATTAGAAAACAGTTCAAACTCCAATTGCGATGATTTTTAACCTACCTCTACGGTAACGCTTCCTCTGCGATGATGCGACTTTTCTCTAAAAACAACACTTGGACACTGGCGTTTATTCCCCGTCGTTGTTTCATGTTTGGTCCTTCATGGCCGCGATAGGCCTCCCAGCGTACAAGCAAACAGTCAACCTCACGGATTGACTTTAGGGCTTCCAAGGAGGTGTAGCCCTCCTTAAAATGGACCAAATATAAACAGTTCTTGTTAAATTGGTCAAAGCGTTGTTTTTGGTGCATTTTTTGCACTGCTAAAATATCAAACTGGAAGGCGTCTACCCTGCGATCAAATTACACCACCAATAAATAGAGCATTCAAGACACAAACCAGCAATTGTGTTCGAAATCACAAATTCTTACATTTTGACAGTCTTTTCAATCGCGTTTGCGCCACCTAAAAAAATTATCTTCAGCTTACAGCGCCCTCTAGATTTTGTTTTCTAATGAATATAAATTACACCTCTAAATTTGACTAGACATATTTCTAAGATAAAATGTTAAGAGCACATGTAAATAAAATATTTTCATATTGCTTGCAATATATTGCTATTGAAATATATTATTGCAATGATTTATACTCAATTTAACAATTATTTTATGTATTGGTATGTATATGTATAATGAATTTTAAAATATTCCTTTCAAGGTAAGAAATGCCTGAAAGCAACAAATTGCATTCTGTTATGTACTAGTTAGAATTTTTATTCTAACGCACAAATGCACATCACACTACTAATACACATTCAAAAATGAAAAACAGCTTTGATATTTCAATTTAGCAGATAACGAGACAATGTGCGTCGAAAAAAAAATTGAATAATTTGTTATTAAGTTAAATTTCTGCATAAATTTAGGTATATTTTATATTCATATTTTTTTCACATTACTTCAAATCATTTGTGTACTCCTATTGCATACCACTCCTTATTGTCTTAACAATGCATTGTACTCGTCATTGCATTTTAACAAAAATCATGACGCCGAAATTCAACGCACAAACTTAGATAAAAGGTCAAAGCTCAACAACTCAACATATTTACCATTTTTTGCCTTTTTAAATCTATTTTCGAAAACCTAGCGAATTCTAGCGATGAAATTTGACTTTCAAACATCAGAATAATAGTTACAGAAAATTATTTTTGGCCGCTAGGTAGCGCGGCATGATGCTTCCTTTGATTATTAAAAGCTTAAGCGTTTTTCCCTGTTGCTCATTGCCGTATATAGATGAAGTTACGTTAAGCGTTTTTTCTCTTTATTACTTGTCGTAATATGGAGAGAAATAAACTGAAACAGTTGATGAAATGTTCGCAAACGCTTCATGAGTTGTGTGCAATATGCTGTTGAATACAATTTATCAGTGAGTAAAGGGAGAGATTGAGAGCTGGTGGTTCTTGACCATTTTCTCATGTTTTAACACCGAGACAATTGTTAACAATTTATACCCTTGAGATTCTTTTCTTCTCACATTTACTTTTACTTCTTCTTACGTTATTCGTAACACATTTTCGCTGCACTTTATTGAACCTAACCTATCCTTTGAATGGTAACAAATTAAAAACATTTAAGCGCATGCAAACAAGAGTTCTATTTTTTAAATTTTTATTCAGTACATGTATGTTGCCCGTTATGTTGCAGATCAAAGCGGGTTTTTCATTATACTAGAATAGCTGGAATATTAGCTAATCTTTAGTTTTATTCACACGGCTACTGGTCGTGACATGAAAACGGTATAGACTCTTCATTTATATCCATACATGTTTTAAAATTCAACTCAAACTTTTAATACCAATTTATATGAATATTTTATAGCATTGTACCATATTATACTTATATTGTATTGTAATTACTTTTATATATTTTTGATTATTGTCTTTAAGTGCGAAATTATTTACATTTTTGTTTTACACAAAAAATACTAGAAAATCTCAGTAATGTACAATAAAAATCATAAAATGAATGTATTGGCACTTTTCGATAATACCATTTTGAATGTCTAACTACAAAATGCTCAATCTACTTCTCGCGAAACACAATTATTGTAACCGGAAGTACGGTCATGCTACGGTGCTATATTTTCCAGAACCCCTGAATATTGCAACGATGTTTTCGTCTGACCATCCGGTGTCATGATAGCTATAGCAACACAATAAATTGGAGCGAGCCCTTGTGGCTGTATGTGCTTTTGCTCCATCATTCGAGCTCTCTTTTACCCACATTACCCAAGCCTGAAGCTGCGTGAATAAGCACTGCGATGCTTGGGAAATTAATTTTGTCATGTCGTTGTTTTGTGTTCTAACTTCATGGGTTCTGTGTTAAACTAATAGAGATTTCAGGTCAGTTCTCACCTATGTGTCCGAGTGGAGGGTTTATAATCCGATTTTTAAAAGCAAATTATTGTGCAAATTAGATATTTTTACAGTTTTCCGATAGTTTTAAATTTGTGTTCAGGTAACGTCGTGACGCTACTCCACTACATGTACATGCCGTATAGAGCAACAAGTGTCGAAAGCAGAATAAAGTTCTAAACTTGTGCATCGTATCAGACGAGCATCTGAGATATTTTGTGAATAAGATAGATAATAGTGAATCATTATTATGCCATCTGAGATAATAGTGAACCATTATTATGCCAGCATAATCTTCTTATGAAATTGTTTTCATAAACTGTATAAAAATGTAAAATAAACTGTAAAATAAAAATGTGGGTATTCTCTTGTTGTGTATAAATGACGTAAGCAACAAGAACTAAAATGGTATGGAATCAAAATATCATTTCAGCCTTTCAAACTACCCTTTCAGTTATAACAAAGCCTCAGAATAACACAAAACCGCTCAACCGAACGAACCTGTCGTGAAAACGCTCATTGTCACTTTGAGACCAATAAGCGCACTAAAATCGGTAAAAAAGCAGCACGGGTATGTTTTGTTATTTTCTCCTTGCAGAATATGATTATTTTCATGCTAATGATGACCTCAGGACAATTCAGGTGCATTGTGTCTGTGATAAAGCTCTAGCGTCCATAAAAAATCCCATTCGACGTAAATCGACATATTTCTAAACTAGGATTTTGTTTAATAAGCAATGTATTACACTACATTCAACAATTGGATAGTATTTCCAAAATAGAATTTGAAGCAAAGCTTTCCATTAAAAAAATCTATAAAATAAATGTTTATGAGGAAAGTTATAAACTCGTTACGCCTAGCTTTGATTTAAAAAAAATAGATGATGTTATACTTTTAAAAGAATTGCATACAATGCAGTTCAATAATGCCAAAGTTCGTATAGTTGATGTTAAGCTGAAAGTGGTTTTACTTTTCCACAATATTATATTTATCTTTGAAATCTGACAAAATTCATCTGCAAATTTTTAAATAAAGCAATTTTATTGAATAATTACCCTAAACAGGTTCTTATGATAACTCTAAAGAGGTGAATTACAATTTATTATTTTTTGTTGTGCTTGTTTCGATTCATTCGATTCATTGTTTCATTCATTAGTTCCAAATTATATAGGCTAAAAATTCAATAATATGATTCAAATAGTATTAATCAAAAAACTATTTAATACATGTTTTACATTGCGCCACGGTGTTGTGATGTCTCAAAGATACTTTGTTAGCTGAATTTAAATCTCGTTTCCATTCATCCTACATAAATTATTATAACATTTATGTGGTACGTAATCAACAAACCAAACTTTTTGTGCTATTTATTAAACAATTGGAGTATAGTTCTTTTTCATTCACATGAATCCTTTTCACAGCTCATTGAACAAATGTTACGTGATTTTGGCAACTATCAGCTTTAGTTTAAGGTCAACGAATTTCGTGCGATCTTCATGATGCTACTACAATGGGCCCTGTTTTCATACATCAACATTCTGTCGGCTGGACTAGCTGCTAGCCAAATTCAGGATGCCACAATCGTGCTAAGTCAAGGCACACTTGTTGGGGTGAGCATCACATGTTTAATAAGTGAAGAATTGAAAATTAAGCTTTTTCGTACAATTCCAATAGCTGAAAGTATTTCCCGAAACATCTCGTATACCGATATACACTTACCTTGGCATCCCGTATGCACAGCCTCCGATCAATGAATTTCGTTTCATGCCTCCAATGCCAAGCTCAGGCTGGAATCGAACGTTGTACGCACGTGACTTCAAGCCCATTTGCCCGCAAATTGAAAATAGCAGCTACGAAGATCAAGAAAGAGAAAATCAATTCCGTTCACGCGATACTAGTGAAGATTGTTTATATCTAAACATATGGATTCCGGAAACAGCGATTCGTTACGGTGGTTTCCCAGTACTAGTTATGATTACAGGAGAAGAAATGGCCTTTGACTGGAACGTCAATCGTGCTAGTGGGCTAGATCTTGCCACCGATGGCATCATCGTTGTTACAGTGCAGTATAGAACCAATGTTTTCGGATGGTTATCACTTGCTCAAAAATATGCTCCAGGAAATCTTGGATTGTTGGATCAGCGACTTGCTCTTATATGGATAAGAGATAACATTCAAAAATTTGGAGGTGACTCAAATCGATTGACATTGCTTGGGCATGGCACTACCGGTGCCCCAAATGTTATGACTCACATGGTGAGTCAACAAGCAAGAGGTCTCTTTGCACGAGCTATTATTATGTCAGGCACGATATTTTCCCCATACTCCGAAGTAAACATTGACAATAGATTATCTCAAGAGATTGTAAAAATTTTAGCCTGTAATTTCGACGTGGGAAGAAATGTACTGAAATGTTTACAGCAGAAAAGCATTCACGATCTGTTACGTGCCTATGAATATATATATCGAAATGGAAATTACACCATAAACCTTGGACCGATAATGGATCACTATCTACCATCAGACCAACGATACGTGAGTGATGATCCACGTTCATTATTTCGGTCTAGAGCTCTCGTCATGGAAGACATGCCTATTATGTTTGGATTAACTAGCAACGAAGGTGGCTTTTTGTATACTACATGGATTGAATTAGCTCGACAAAGTCTAGATTCGCTTAAATCATATATTAATGAAACGCTACTACCTAACATTATACAGCAGTACAATTTTCATGGCCCTGGACAGGATCAGGTATGTTCACGCAGCATCAAGAGATTCTAAAACTGTAGTATAGATATAGTTTATTACCTTTACCTGTACAGATACGCGAGGCAATCAGTTGGAGATATTTCGATCAAATACCTCAAACAACTGTTCATCATTTGAACGCTATTGTTAAGATAGTTTCAGAGACTCATTATGAAATACCATTTTACCGAACCTTAATGGCATTTACCGACGCTAAACCACGATTCACAGTCGTGTCAGGAGATCTACCAGAAGGAGGGTTAATCAATAAAGAACAAAAACAAGAAATTACTTTCAACACTAGTAACATCTTTGCTTACCTTTTTCACCATTCAAATTCGATGGACATGAGAGGAAAAACTAATTTTTTTGGCGGAGCATCACACTCTTCAGATTTACCCTTTTTAATGGGACCTAGCCTTTATAGAGAAATTGGACGAAGAAGATTATCGCTTGTGGAAGATAAACTGTGCAAAAAAATACGATCTTTGTTCACCGAATTCATGAAAGGAGGGTAAGGTTTTGTTTGTTATTTTTTAGATCAAATCTCACTAATTTACAATTGTGCTTGTCATGTCGTTTGTAGAAATCCAACTCCCGGCCGGCAATTTGAATCATGGATTCCGTACACCGAAGAATTCAAATTTATCAAACTAATATCCGCAAAGCCGGAGGCGTTCCATCGCAGAGATCATGCTTCTTTTGAAAATACATTTGAAAATAATTTCGATGAAATTGAAGAAAAGCTTCTTGGTGCCATGAATGCCGATGAAACGCCCCAGTACAATGCCAACATTTCGCAAAATCCCTACAATCTGAATCCTAAAGTTCAGGCTGATCAGGAAAATATGCGGACGTCGAAAAAAGCATTCTTAGTTTGGAGTGTGAAAAATTCAGAATATATCTACTATCTACGGCAAGTGAACAGCTTTTGGAGCAAGTTTCTACCCAAATTGAGCAAGATAATCAATGAAACCAAACACGATAATTTACGTAACCGACGCATGGACCTGACACTCGACGAAGAGCAGGATTTATTTCGCGAAACAGCGACAGCTTCTAAATACAAACATGCATTTTTCTCGATGCTTACTTTGGTTTGTATGCTACTAGCCGTTCTCTGCATATGCATGTATATACTGAAAAAGAACAGCAACTCAAACCTTTCAAGCATATTATGACATAAACTATTCTTCCGATCGACACTTTTTGATCGGAAAAATCGACGAAAAAACCCCGATGCGAACAGCTTGGCAGATGAAGATGATATTCACGTCACAGCAATCAGTCATCATCAAATTAAAACAGCGGAGCGTGTGATTCGAACCAATCCCCTGTATGGAGAAAACTTTCGTAAACTCAACGAAAGTTTCACCACAAATACAATGAATAGCAGAGGGATCAGTGCAAGTAACAGAAATATCATATTAGCAGATCGATCACCCTCTGTAATGCGGACTGAGCGACCTGTTGCTATTCTTACCGATTTGGAGGGAGATCAAGAGATAAACAATTGGCGCTATCATATATCTACAAGTCACATTCCTATCGGCGCTCGACGACAGAGGCCATTATCATAAATAACAATCCACACTTTTTATGATCTAGAATTTTAGCGAATCTGTAACGTGCAATTAACCGAAATGGTGATCGGTCGGTTTAAAGCAATTTAATAATATATCTTACACGATCAATATTCTTTACCTACCTTTTCCTTATCAAAATAACAATGACAATATAACCAGCACGTTTGTTATATGAGTCGACGGAAATGCTACTTAAGATCGTTTTGGATAAAAACAATGATATAGTATAATGTAATTGTAATTACACAATATGAATTTTGCGATTAAGCACAATTCATAAATATGCTTTGTGATCCTACTCTGATTATTATGACTAGATGTATAGAAACCTATGTTGACTCGAAAAAAAGTTTTTTTTTCTTTTTTATCGATTTATTCAAGGTTAATGTTTGTTAAAAGTTGTTTTATATCGAGACATATTATAAATAATTGCCAGTAAAATGTAATTTTTACAAGTCAACTGATAGAGTTATCATAATCTTATTGATCTACAAATGTTTCAACGCTCAACTTTTTATTGCCGTATACATCGGAAATTCTTTTAGAATGAAGAACATAAATTGATAAAATAGAACAGAGGTTGGTGGCTAAGACAAAAACAAGTCACTTGTATGCTATTTGATGAACAATTCATGTGGCTTGTATGCTTTAGCTTGGTTGCTAGCTGGAGTTTTGCTCTTTATTACTTTATCAAGGATTTATTTTTATTTCATATGAATTTTGAAAAATCATTGAGATCGTAAATGGATAGGAAATAAAGACAAAAAATCGCTCATATAAAAACATTTTATTCCTGTACATTGTTACATTTCTTCAACGGAACTTTTGGTCATTCTCTGATTCTTTCATTTTTGTACGGCTTCACAACTGCATACGCATCGGAGGAAGCCATACTCCCGTAAACGTAACGAGCAGCTGTCTGAGTAATGAACTTTCTATTTTGAGAGGATTTTAAGCACGCATGCGCATTCATACCATATGTTTTTTTTATCTTCAACCAACACCACTATCAACCACATGGTCGTTCGTTAATCAGTAATCGGTCGCGATTAAGATTGTTCCTTTGAGCCAAGCCACATTTTTAGAGCCGATAAACATAGATACGCTAAACATTGTCACACAGCTGTGGCAAAAGTGGAACTACCAATTGTTGGTTAGTCCACGAGTCATGTGAAATAAGAAACTCTACCGCTTGAGTACATCATTTTTGAGAATTTGAAATCGATACATTGTGATTGAGGGGTTTTCTGCCCCATGTTTTTATTGTTTCATATGAGAGTGGTTAAGCTTGTCTCTTGTTACCGCTGCCGCTTAACTAATAGGCATAGCTAACGTAAAAAAAATTAAAGTGTAAAGTAGAGAAATGTACGAGTGATGGATGATTCAAACTGTATATCATAGATAGCAGCAATGGCAATGTGACAGAATGAATCTTATTGTACGCTTTTAATAATTTAATAGTTGCTTATAATTAGAGCATGTGGTTACCGAAGCCTTGCTCTGAAATTCTAGTGATGAGAAAGTAATAAGTGTTGTTTGTTTATTTCCTCGCAAGTCTTCATAAACTGTCATTTTTGTCACTGATGGTTGACAACTGCTTTAAATTGGTCGTTTACATTAACCTAGTATTTTTTATCTAAATACAAAGAGAGCTGATAAAGAATGCTTCCAGTTGATAACATCACTGAAAAAAAAAGTTTCCAATCCGTAACATGTAAGTTCATTACTCTATATCAAGTGCGTCGAACTCGTAGAGCAACAATCTGGCTTTCGGCTTTAACGATTGCTAAAAACAATATTTCGTTTTTTGAACATGCTTTTCGCTACTTCAAATATGGCCACAACATAAAATATAGCAGCTAGATATTTGTTTATTTCGATTTTTTATATATTTATTGTATACTAATATTACGTTGGTTCTCACTATATTAAGGTCAATAATAAATTGCATAAACATAATATAAAGAAAATGTATGAAAAACTTGAAAAACAACTTTCTCGTAAAAAGTATCGTTAGATATTATTATCTAGTTTACTTATAAAGCTTTCCAATTTTTAACGATCATTATCAAGGTTTTCATAATTATATTAACACTCTTTCAAAATGACATGCCAAGCTAAATTATTCGTTGAGCAAGCAAAAACGTATCGTAAGATGAACATTTGAATATGTTTTCAATTGCCATTTGTGTTTGAATAAAACTCCTTCTTCTTACTGTGCGCAAGTTTTTTATTAACCATCCAGATGCTATATTTATTTAGCTAATTGACGGTATCAAACCAATGCCATGGATTGGGAAATGCTATGAATGATTGATTTAAATTTGGCCTTCATTAGTTATTTATTGGTTGATGGATTGGTCGGATTCTACCCTTGATCATTTGTAATGATTTTGTAGTATTTGGCAATCTCCGGCTCGCTTTGTTTCTTTCTTTGTCTTTTTTCCATGAAAAGGTTTCTGGTCACTGTTCAATAACGAACAATTCTAACATAACAGCTTCCGGTAGTATTTCAACAGCTCAAAAAAACTTTTCGAATCAGTCAGTTATTTTAAATGTTTGATTTCATGAATTGAATTGATGTTGATTGTGAATTCGTGTTGTTATTTGATTTATTTTTTTATGAATCAATTAAACGTAATCGTTTCAGTTCTCTAATTAAATTAATCTTGTTACTTAATTTAAATAACTTGATATGTCATCGTTTTAATCGGAAATCAAAGAACACTTTGTTCAAATTCATGAGAATAATGAAATGATTATAACCATGGTAGCTTCAAAAGCTGCTCGATTCCGTACTAAATGAAGTCATCTCGTTAGTAAAAAGAACAACCAGATGGTTCCTATTACTTGAACAACGATGAAACCAAGGGTGAACTTTGCTGATTACTGCAACGTATGCTACAAAATGCATGCTACCTTGACATTGAATTTACTTAACGATATAACTGTATAAATTTATTTAATACTAGTCGCGTCAATTTGAAGGATATACGTGAGATACCTTGACGATCTGTTCCTAGTTATTTTTATGTTATTTGATTGCTATGAGCCACTCAGGACATTGACTTATCACTGATGCTTTCTGTTAACGGTGTTTTAAACCGAGGATTTATTAACATCTAAATTCTTCTATCAGTCATCCAGCAACCATTAGCACTTTCAAAATTCCCTTGCGTATTACTTCCTTTGAGCCTTGAAACGTATCAGTGTCTAATCAACGTCTGATATCAGGCAATGCAATTAGTTAACGAATTCTTCTCAACTGTATAAAACTGATGTGCGTAGCCTCTAATCATTTGACCAATCGTCTACATGTTAGGCCTGCTACCGGCTCATCAAAAAAATCCTTCTAACAGGGCTGTCAAACATTCAACTTAACTCGTCATATTGTTAGGAAAACACACAGCTCGTACGAAAATGTTTGCCATCTCTGGTTGAACGCGATCCGCTCTCAGTTGAAATCCGCTCTCTACACTATCTTGAAAAGCGTTATCTCATTCGTTGAGAAAGGCCAACTCTCTGGTTCCTACCCAGAGCCTTGAAACATGGCTGTACACAACACAAATGCATTAACTGCTCACAGAACGCTACGAACTACTATTTGTGCCAGAAGTAACTGATCGTCATCGGCGTCAGCGATTTACTAGATTATCGCTGCAATATCAACACTGCGCCTCGGATCTGAAGCTATTTATTAACTGTCATCTCTATAATTTCTCAAAGTAATGCTTAGTGCACCACTTCGTAGGGGATGACGAAAATTTCAGAAATCGGTGCAACATAGTTTACTGAAATGGATTAACTAAGCAGTGCAGTACGATTTGAGTGTTACTATCGATACCACTAATCTTGAAGACGCTTAATCTTAAAGACAACGAACATAGCTTACGTATTTCAATGCAATCATTATGCAAGTGTAAAAAAGTGAACCATTTTGATTGTTGATTTCTGCTGCCACGCGTGACGCCAGTGAAAAGAAAAGCGTTACCAAACGAGGTCGCTTCACCACTTGTGTATGCCGTGGATCGTTTGATTTGTGATTTTGTTGTCACGGTGCTTTAGAAAAAAACAAATCACTTTATCGGGATTTCATTGCCTACTGGGGGTTTTCAGTAGATCGTGATCACTTGGTAACAGTATGCTGAATCAGAAGTCACAGCTCGAAGATGGCAGGTTAGTATGAATAAGTCGTCTATACAATTGCAAACATTCTTCGCTCATTTGAAAGCAATCAGTAAGAAATTATAGTAGCCAAGCATCGGCAGATATGTCTTTCAGATGTTTTTTTTGCTTAATTTCTTTCTCATCATTTTCTTCCTGTCATCGAAATCGATTATCGCGATTTCGTAAAGATCATCCAAAGAGAAACCGCAATACAGTGAATTGTCATATCTCGTCACACGCTCATGTCTTCAACGTGAGGATTTTAATCAGCTTTCGCAATATGAGCGGCTGAAGCCGACCGGTAAGTGTGTTAAATGCTTTGTAGCTACCGTTTTCCTAGTGTGCGCTTAAAGATAAGTGAAACAACAAACAAAAATTATATTCAGATTGAATAAAACAAAGTATAATATTTAAAATGCTAGAAATAAAAATTGCATGCAAGTCTCATCGTCTCACCGATTCCGCGTATAGGTAAATCACGCATCTAAATACCACGTGTCGCATAATGATCTTTTCAGTTCTTGTCTTTGTTCCGATTAATATAATTTGATTTTAAACACGATTTTATTTGTGTACCCCGGGGTTTTGTTTGGATTACAGTCGCTGAACAGCCATTTCATCTCTTTCCTCAGGTTTATTTGTATGAAACATGACTTTTAATGAGAAATTGTAAATAATTGTTATTTTTTGTTTAATTTGTTGCAACATCTGAAGATAATAGAGTGCCGATTTCTACTTTCTCGCTCTCTCTCTCTCTCTCTCTCTCTCTCTCTCTCTCGCTTTTTACACGCGAATGTTAATATTCATTTAGTGGAACTATTATTTGTTGGTCATTGAAAAGAAAAATGATGAAATTTAGCTGGTTGGTAGGCGTATGGATGCAAGAAGTAATTATACACAAGATTACACAATAATATTTAATAATTGCTCCCTTCAGGCCGCAGCTACTATCAGTTTGATTTTAGCCTACATATTTTTTTACTATTATGTTACTATCCACTCCTTCCCTTCCACACACCTATTGTTTTATTTTGTGTCAAACTTTTTCCCATTCATTTATTTATGCTGTTTAATGATCATATGCTGATCATTAACATCATTAACAATCATTAACAATTATCTGTCCTCTTGGAAACGCTTTTGCGAAGAACGATGCAACCAGAACATTTGCTTATTCTTTCATTTGCATTTGGAGTGCTGTATCGGTTTAATGACACAATAATCTTCCCAAATATCTATAAAAAGTTCACTACTTGTAACTTTTAGCAACAAATACTATACTATAGTTTATAGTATAAGGATTTTTTCTTTCTTTACAGTGGCTTTCCTACATAGCTAACCATATGATGCTTTTATTCAAATTAATTTTATGATATTGCATATTTCTAACCCTATTGTTAATATTTGTAATTATTTTAATTTTCCATAGCCACAGAAGCAATAGTTGCATCGGTAAAAAACATCAGATGCGGTGAAGTAATCAAAAGATTTTTTCCAATATTGCAATGGCTTCCAAATTATTCGTTAAAAAATGATTTACTCAGCGATATGACTGCCGGCCTTACGGTGGCTGTTCTCCAAATACCTCAAGGAATGGCTTACGGCATCTTAGCAGGCGTTGCCGCCAACGTTGGGCTCTATATGGCATTCTTCCATTGTCTAGTGTATGCGATATTCGGTACATCTCGCCATATATCAATGGGAACATTTGCTGTGACTAGTTTAATGACAGCTAAAATCGTTGCAACGTATTCAACAGTAATTCCAACATTGGCGGTATGTATACTGACTAATAGAATGTAATCAAAAACTGTTATGTGTTACAATCATATTATATTTATTTTTAGTCAAATGGAACAAACGATGTTGTGCCAGTCATAAATCCTACAGAGATTCCAATATACACACCGATTCAAGTGGCCACTGCAGTTTCCTTTGTTGCAGGCGTATTGTATGTTAGTATCACATATTTTTTATGATTCTCATCATTCTCAACCATTGTTATCTTTGTCTCATTCTCTCATCTAGATTGTTATGAGTGCAGTTCGATTGGGAATGTTGTCGTCCTTGTTAAGTGAGCCACTAGTGAGTGGGTTCACCACAGCAGCAGCCGTTCATGTGATGGTTAGCCAGCTGAAGGACCTATTGGGTGTATCCATCCCACGCTACAAAGGAAATTTTAAAGTAATTTTATCCATACGGGACATTATCGATCAGACACCGAATTCCAACTTGACTGCCATCTACACTTCTCTAATTGTTATTCTTTTCATGATATTCATGAATGAGTATTTTAAACCATGGCTCTCTACCAAATGCCGTTTTCCGTTCCCAGCGGAGTTGATGGCAGTGGTTGGAGGTACAGTTGCCTCGTATTTCATTGGCTTAGGTCCAAAATTCAACATCAGTTTGGTGGGGTCCATTCCTACAGGGTAACGAACAATAACTAGCCCGTTAGAATGAGTACATTTTAACACTGGTTTTTTATTTACAATTCACAGCCTACCAGCACCACAATTCCCACCTATATCTCTCATAAAAGCCGTCGCCGTTGATAGCATCGCAGTAACTATTGTGGGATATTCCATCGTCATGTCGATGGGTATGATTTTTGCACAGAAGGATAATTATGAGGTGCGGCCTAATCAGGAACTAGTCGCACTAGGATTTACTAACGTAGTTGGATCCATATTTTCTTGCATTCCTACTGCTTGCTCGTTATCGCGATCATTGATCCAACACCAAACTGGAGGAAAAACGCAAATAGCTGCCGTATTTTCTTCCATGATCATTCTCGTTGTGTTACTATGGATAGGTCCCTACTTCGAAAGCTTACCTCGGTGCGTCCTAGCGGGCATCATCGTTGTCGCACTTAAGGGAATGCTGATACAAGTATACCATATCAAAAAGTTTCGACGCGAGGGCCACTTGGAACTTTTTGTATGGTGTGTTACGTTCCTTTCAGTTGTGATTATAGACATCGATATTGGTCTACTGATTGGCGTGGTAGTATCACTAATATCCCTATATATTAAGGGCTGGAAAACATACTATAGTTTACTCGGAACAGTTCCAGATACTGCTGTTTATGTGGACATTGGAAGTCACCAACGTGCAGAGGAAGTACCTCGCATTAAAATTTTCAAGTATACTGGTCCAATCAATTTCGCTAACAAAAGCTTCTTCAAGAAAGCCTTATATAAGGAAACAAGTATAACTCAGCGCTCAAATGAATTTACAGTTGCCTGTTATAACGGCGAAACTGCTGGACTGCAATCTACAAAAACTATTATAATTGACTTGAGCAGTGTTCCGCATATCGATACGGCCGCATGTAAAATGTTTACAGATGTAAAGAATAACTTAGGGAAAATTAGTGTTACACTTTTGTTGGCTTCTCCAGCCGACTGTGTGTATGATGCATTACTGCATGCAGAATCGATAGGAGAAGGAGGATTCCACATTTTTCCCACCGTACACGACGCAGTAATTTACGCTCAAGGAAACGAGTCAATTGTATAGCGCAAGTTAAGATAGCTGAAACTTAAAGCAACCAAATCGAAAGTGCCTTTCACAAACCATAAAATCAAGTGCTCGACAAATATGATGTAAAATTGTTAATTCTTGTGATTCGAAATTAAAACATAAAAAATAGCACATATACAAACCCGTAAGTTTTCAACTCTAAAATTCTTTTCATAGACTAGATCAAACTGATGATAACGGAAAATAAAATGTTAGGAATATTTTTAGACGATAGTAAGATGGTATGGCCCGTATGTTTGTACTTTATAACTGTTGGCGTATTGTTGGAACATCGCTTGTCCAATTCACGACGTATCAAGAGTCTCACAATGTTTGTAAGGTCATGGAGGGTACAATGACGATAAAGTATGACTTTATACTACACATTAATTATGCAGAAAGTTGTTGTTCGTCAGAGACATTAAACTAATAAATTCACGATAAGACAATAAAATAATAATTATAAATGTTATCGCCTATTATATTTCTTTTTCCATAATACTGCATTTATATTTTTGTACATTCAATTAACTATTTTTCATTCCTAATATTTTAGTGTGGGTTTACTTCTGCTGTAGTTATAATATGCTCATAATTCGTCAACGATAAATCACTGTATTCTCAATAAATGTTTAACTCTTACAAAATGAATTCCAGATGGTTGGAAACGTCTCTTAGAATATATTTTAATTCTGTAACCTTACAGATCACTTACAAGTGGAATTCATTAACCCTTTCACAGTGTTTCGGTTTTGAAAAAAGGGTCAACAAATTGTCACCCGGTTTTATTTGTTTTTTTTTTTTAAACGTGCACTAAAAAACGCACTTTAAACGTGCGTTCATAAAATAAAAATTGTTATTTTGCTTTTTTATATTTTATGCTAAAAATGATGATTGGCTCAGTGTTTCAGAAAAAAAAACTTAAAAATTACTTGGTTGTTTTCAACATCCATGAATTCTTTTTTTTTAATTATAACATAATTTAATTTTTGTCGTATTTTTTGCCAGGAGTGAAGAATTCTATTCATAGTGTCATAATAATATCTAGCTTCTTTGCGTAGCTTTTTACCGCACTTGTTTCTGCACAAACAACTAATTGATCTCTAAACATTCTTGTGTTGTTCTCTAATTTAAAATCTAGTTCTAGTTCATAAATTCTAGTTCATAAATACATAGTTCATAAATTCTAGTTCATAAATCATAGTTCATAAATTCTAGTTCATAAATACATAATTCATTCCTTCTAATTCTATAATTTCACATAATCGATGGCTGGTGGGTATTTCCTTCCATCAAAAAATAATAATAATTTAAAACATTATTACGACTTAACCAAAAAAGAAAAAATCCCATGGAAAATCAAATTCATGGAGAATCTATACATGCTCAGAAAAAGTGAAAAAATAACAGCGCTATCTCAGGTAAAACAGAGATGCACGATCAAAGTGCACGAGCATTGCACGGGCAAAACTGTGAAGGGGTCAATATGAATCATTCGTATTCCTATAATTCGTATAATAATAGTATCATCCCGTTAAAGCCGTTCAGAAAAATCGAGTATTCATTCAAGGGCATAGTAAGTCATCTTACACGTTGATTTGATTGATATTATTGTAATTATTTAATTGATGCTTTGTTGATTTTGTCGAAGACTGACTCTCCTCAAAAAATCCTTAGCAACTTACAATTTCGTCTTGCTGGAAAAAATTTTAAATTCGGGCAGCATTGGATGCCACACAGATCTTAAATTGATTGAATTAATATGTTTTTTTGACTATCGTAATTCACGTGTTACATTACCCAACTTTATATGAACAAGATGAATTTATATATTGACTGATAAAAAGTATTAGGAATTACATAAACAGATTTATAGAATTGACGAAAGCCGGATTCAAATTTTTTGACGTTTCTTTTGACGTTTGTAACGTCACCCGTATGCACTTTGCATTATTTGAGCTTGAATGTGTTTGTTTGCATGGGTAGGGATTGAATTGTATTGATAGGCACTGGAGTCTTCACGGATTTAAACATGTGAAAAGAATTGTTTAGTATTCCAAATAATTAATTGGCCTTTATTCAATGGTTTGATTACATACAGGCTATAGTTATTGTAAGTTTTTATCATTTGATAACTTTAAAAAACGGAAGAATGTCGGTCACAGTTCATTGAGTCAGAATCACGAATGGGGTGGCACAATCATTCCGAATAAAATCTACTTTGATGTTATCAAAGTATATATTAGTGTAAATGACTAATTGTAACAATGTGTACTACCAAAAATACTTGTAAATTAACTTCGATGGCTAAAGTGAAGAAAGTGTTCCATTACTGTTGCGCCTAATAACCTTATATTCAGAACATCGTTCCAGTTTTCTGATGTGTATTTTCAACGCAAAAAAGTGTGTTCTGAAATAATACATCGAAAATCCAAAATAATAGCGTTTATATAAATGTCCTGGTGCTGTATGTTTTCAACAATAGTGACTTGAAGATAACCGCCTTGATCGAGCCGTAAATAAATCTCGTAGAACGAATTCCGCGTAAATGTAAACAAAGTGATGCTTTTAAGGAGGAATCATCTAAGGCGTTTCGCAAGTCGCGCACGTTTGGCAATAGTAGGTGAGAAAATCAATACCCAAATCACCCGTAGTCAAGTAAAAAAAATCAAATTGAGGTAATCATTCTAACCTTCCCAATAGTACAATCTGTATATTGCTTAGTAGAAGGTGTAAAATATTTCATAACACATATTTTATACATGATAAATTAAATATATATATATATATATATATATATATATATATATATATATATATATATATATATATATATATATATATATATATATATAATTTACCACTTATAAAATATGTACTTAATTAGCCAGGAAATTTAAGATTTCATTATAATTTAAATATAACACGCATTATTTTGCTGCATACGGAATTCTAATGGAAAACAAATTATTGTTATTCATTTATGATACAATATTTCTGTAGAGATAGCAATTCAATTTAATAGGTTATAGCATTGTTACGAACCTACAAAAGTTTTTGTAACTTCTAATTCAGGAGGCACATATTGCTTCCATGGATTGCAATGTAATTAAATGTGTCATTTATGGTAAACACAATATATTTAGTAATAGCATTTCTTAGATTACCATTTATTTCAAAGTTAAAATTAAACTTATCTTTGTTTTTCTTATATAGATGTTATAAAATTCAGTTAAACATATTCTATATAAGTTTCGTATATGCTTCTTTACACAAAGCATTTTAAATAGTAATGACAGGCAAATCAACTGCAGTAGAAATAAAAATTGATATCAGGTAAATCAGTAAAAGTAAAGTAGAAGCAGATAGAGATTTATTAAACCCATATTTCAACTTCAAAAACATAAGCGTTGTTTGAGTTTTCTTGAAATATTTGGTTGGTTTATTATACGATTACCTTAAATAGAAGTTTACTTTGAATAATATTGTTTTATGCCTAATGTTGATTTTATTTATTAATACCATCCATGCCTTATCAAAAATTTTGTTTGAAAAAGAGAAAAAATGATGTAAATTTCTCCTTTGCTGTTCCAATGACTTGTTGGCAAAGATTCATATTTATTATGTTAAACAAAATCTCAAATTAGTGCGAAATGATTAATAATGCAACCTAGTCATTCTTGCGAAATATTTTAATGTTCAGGAAATTCTTATTTATTCTGTATGATGAACTATATCAAGGATAGTACTATTCTTGGAAAATAGATCGTTGTTATCATTTTTTAAACAAATATAGGTTTGAAAAATTCCTTAACATGGTCTATTTCAATAATGACTATCGTAATTTAAAGATCATTTTTTCATTTTCATGTTTTCGTTTGTTGCATTTGTGTTCTGTTTTAAGTATTGTGTTGGGATGTTGCAATATTTATTACATATGAAAATTTATTGCCATATTACTGTAGACATGTATATATACCGTTAGTAAATTACATTTTTATTTCTTTTTTACTTTAGGCTGTAGGAATATTCATCTTCTTTGGAGTATAAAGGCTTCACATTCTACCACCACAACTCTGAACGATCAAACACATGATCCCAAACGAAACCTACGAACAGGCACATATGTCTAACATGCATGATAGAATATTCGTTCACTGTTGTCGAAGTAGCGAGGACAACAATCGTTAGCCGCATTAAACATAAAATTTGATTTGGCCATTAACTGTTGACATCGAGCGTCTTCAGTGGCTGCCAATACTTAAAATGCAGGCAAAAAAACGCTACATCCTAGTGATTAGTTGTTGCGCCTTTTTGGCGTACGTATATCTGGGCGGCTATCGCCTGAAATGGTTACAAACTGTGTTTCGAATGACTGTACATAAATATCCCGATAATCTTCCATGCTATCAACAGCTACACTACCAATACACTGACAACATTGGTGTCACAGAACAAGCGTTCGAAAATCTAGATGATGATTTGTATGCAAGTCCCGTATTTGAATCACAGAATCGCGATACAGCTGCGCAATCGTCTTTCCATAGTGTTGGAAATCGTAGAGTAACCGGCGACAGAAGCGCTTCATTCAAGTCTTGCCGTATGGAAACATGCTTCGATTTCAGCAAATGTAGCGATAAAAACTTCTTCGTCTACGTCTATCCACCAGAGCCATTAAACTCACTTGGTGCTCCACCGCCAATTAGCCAGAACTATCAAAAAATAATATCAGCCATTCAAGAAAGCCGATACTACACTACTGATCCGACGCAAGCCTGTCTGTTTGTTCTCGGCATCGACACACTTGACAGAGACTCACTGAGCGAAGATTTCGTTCGCAATGTACCCTCTCGGTTACAGCGCCTACCACACTGGAACAATGGACGAAATCATATCATTTTTAATCTATACTCTGGAACATGGCCGGATTATAATGAGAATGGGCTTGGATTCGATCCTGGCCAAGCAATTTTAGCTAAGGCCAGCATGAGTGTTCAATTGCTTAGACCAGGATTTGATGTTAGTATTCCGCTGTTTCACAAGCAGTTTCCTCTGCGTGGCGGAAACAATGGCTATGTGGTTAGTAACAACTTTCCAACAAATAAGAAGTACCTGTTAGCCTTCAAAGGAAAAAGGTAAGTCAAAATACTGTGCAGGTTCATGGTTCGATAACTGTTGTAATTTGTGTTTGATAAATGTTGATCTTAGTAGTTTTATTTACGTTTGTTCACCTCAAAATGTTCATAACTAACATCTAACTCTTTTATCAAAATTGTGTGGTGATAAAACAATTGAAAATTTATTTATATGTGTTTTATTCGCTTGGTATACTTGTGTCAATTAACCAAGCTATTTGAAGAAAATATATGGGCTGTTGGAGAACCAGGTTCGCATACTAATTGCTGAAAGTAACTGAAAATTTTGGCATTGAGAGATTTAATGAGCACCTCTATAAATGTAAAGAATTACCATATACTGTCTTACCTTATATTGTTGATGAAATTAGCAAGGGATGCATAATTACCTTTTTCAGTTCCTATTCGTCATTCTTATGTTATTTAGGTTCGCTCTTTTACATCATTATTTCATTGAACCTCCTTATCATGGTATAAATCATCATTACATATATTTTGTGTATAAAATTATTCGAAACTAGCTGATAAACCCGATTTCATTTGGGTCGACGTAGTTTAAGAAATCATAAAGGAGCATTTTTACGTATGCTTGTTTAATTCAATTTTTGATGTGTATATTTTTTTTTTTCATTTAGTTGTATTCATTTTAAATACGTGATTTCTAGCTTCGTCTTTGAATATTTTCTATGTCATTTAATTCACCTTTCGCTGTTGCTCTTGACACATCTTGTCGAATTGGTTATACTTATATATATATAAATATACTGCACTCTTTTTTAAACAAATCTTACCTTTTAACCAATTTAGCTATCAAGGATAAAAAGTGCATCAAATCCTTTCTTCTCTTGTTGTTTCACAACTACCATTTCTCTTCATATTCTTTATTTCATATGATCACGCTGTTCTTACCAAAAATTTTCTACCTTATCTGTTGCATCTTTCACGTCATGAAATTAATAAAACCTATTTTGTATGCCGAGAGTTTTCCACTTTCTCTTTCGAAAATTATTTTTTATCCACTATCATTTTTCTTGGATCCGTCATATCAATTTATTTACATATCAATGAGGAAAAATAGCATGTTGTTCCATCCTGAGCATGTATGACTTTCAAAATCTTTCTACTTTTCTATCTCTTATTCCTATTTCGTCTCAATTTTCCATTTTCCTTTATATTTCATCTATATCGCTGTTCCCTTTCAAAACTCCATTCTGAGTTCGTAATCATTACGCTCTGAAATCCATATTTAAATGTATTACACCAACCACATTTCCAACGCAACTCAACACAATTAAAAATTGAATCTTACTGAATAATGGCATAGCATTATTAATATCTACACATGGAAAAAATATTTAAAACTTTTAAACTTTACCATGCATGGGAAGAGATGAGTTGCGCTTCTAAGCGTAGTTTAGTGTCTAAATAAATGGTAGAAGAGATAAAAGATGCAGGAAACTGAACTGTTTGTTGACGTCTTTGCATTTTTGTGAATTTTTTTTATTCTGGAAACGGAAATTCCTTTCCCGTCCATAATGTAAAAGTCACTCGTAAAAAAGAATAAACAAAAAACATTTGTATCGCTGAGCGATTTTTGAACATGTCAATAAATTAGGTTTACATCCCCCCATTTCCGCATTGGAGAATCTTATACTTTGCTACTTCTTGCATAGACTGTGTTACGGCGTACATGTAAAGTTGAAGTAAGATTAGACGATATTTGTTCG
The DNA here is from genome assembly GCF_943737925.1 of Anopheles nili. Taxonomy (NCBI): domain Eukaryota; kingdom Metazoa; phylum Arthropoda; class Insecta; order Diptera; family Culicidae; genus Anopheles; species Anopheles nili. The sequence continues at coordinate 49,845,307 of NC_071291.1, read as the reverse complement.
GCCATTTTTTTTTTCAATATTACAAATAGTTGCTGTATGCCCTCGCACAAATTTGTTTAAAACCGCACTTTTTTAAATGTTGCCTCATGTCATTTAAATCAGACATGATTGGTTTGCTTGACTATATTTTCCAATACTCTAATAGGAAAAGTTTGTATGGGAGCTTTTATTTTCAAAATTTTGTGTTAGAAGAATCATCCTCATCTAAATTCATCCGTACCGAGCTTTATTGCTATGACCGTATAATTTTTTTGGTGAAACAGACAGAAGGTTCTTTGGTCACCCCCATGTGTTTTGCACATGCTCACATGAATCTTTGCCACACTATGAATAATAAGAAGCATTTCTACCATGTTTCAATCGAACTGGTGGCCATATGTTTTTTTCAAAAATTTTTCGGTGTTTGATGAATGGGGAGTGACAACTATTTAGTCCTCGCTTGTAGAACTAAAATTTTGAAACTCATTGTGTTAGGTGATAAAATTGGAGTTGATTTCTACGACGTTTGTACTCCGAACAGAATATGTTATGACGAACAGATATACCAAACCGGGAAACTTATACTTTATCACATTACAATTCTACCACATTACATTCTTACAAAAAACTTATACGCAATATTTAGATAAACGAATATTATAGACTTTTCGACGTCTGGCTGCATGGAAGCCCTCCTTTATTGGACCGGTGTGGCCGAAATATTTGATTCTTTTGCTAAATATAAAAAGCATGTGTGTTAAATTTCGGCCAGATCTGTGTTTTATATTCTTAGGTGAATAGTACAGTTTTTTTATGGAGGGTTGTATGTGAGCTTCCCTTTCTTCCCCACCGGAGTAGTTGACGTTTCAGATTCTTTTAAAGAAACGAAAAAGATTCATACATCACAAATTTCAGTCTAATCGATGGTTCTTTGTACTTTTTAGTAATTATTAAAGGTTTGTTAGGCGCTCCCCACCCCCTCCTGCATGAGGGGTTGTATGGGAGCTCCCCTTTTTACCTCGCGGAGTGGATGAAGCTTTGAATACTTGGGCCAAATGTCAAAATGAACATGTTTGCCAAATATCAGAAAAACTGGACTTCATTTACAATTTTAAGCGATTATCTCTTGGGGGGGGGGGGTTGGGAGCCCCCCTTTGTTCTTCATTGAGAAGTCTGAAATTTCACCAGTATTAGTTTTAAGCAATGAAACATCTATGCACCAAATTTCAGCCAAATTGGGCGTCATCTATAATTTTAACCGGATAATATTCACTTTTTGGAGGGAGGGTTGTATGGGAGCCTCCCTGTGTTCTTCATTGAGGTGTCTGAAATTTCACCAGTATTAGTTTTGCATAATGAAACATCTATGCACCAAATTTCAGCCAAATCGGGCATCACTTATAATTTTAAGCGAATAATATTCACTTTTTGGAGGGGGGGTTGTATGGAAGCACCCCTTTGTTCTTCATTGAGGACGCTGAAATTTCGCCAGTATGTGTTAAAAGTAATGAAACATCTATGTACCAAATTTCAGCCAAATCGAGCGCCATCTATAATTTTAAGCAGATAATATTCACTTTTTGATGGGTCGGTTTGTATGAGAGCCCCCCTTTGTTCCCCATTGAGATAGCTCAAATTTTGCGAGTATTGATTTTTAGTAATGAAACGTTTATGCACCAGCTAAATTGGGCATCACTTATAATTTAAAGCGGATAATATTCACTTTTTGGAGGGGGGGTTGTATGGAAGCCCCCCTTTGTTGTTCAATGAGGAGGTTGAAATTTCACCAGTATTAGTTTTAAGTAATGAAACATCTATGCACCAAATTTCAACCAAACCGGGCATCATTTGTATTTTTAAATGAATAGTCGCGAATTGGGGTTGTATGGGAGCCCCCCTTTTGGGGGGCTCCAAAAAAATAAAAAAATCAAATGCCCAAATCCGAGACCATCATACATCTATATACCAAGTTTGGTGCAAATCGGTGGAAACCCCATTGAAGCGCGCGCATAGGCATATATATATATATATATATATATATATATATATATATATATATATATATATATATATATATATATATATATATATATATATATATATATATATATATATACAAACATTCATTTTTATTTATAACATTACATGCCAACTATCATTTGTTGTCTAATTGATTATGACTAATTCATAATTACTTTTGGACTGATATCAAGGATTCGTAGTCAGTGGTTATGAATTAATGCTAGGAGAATATTGAACCTATTCTCCAATCTAAATCTTAATCCTAATCTAAATCATTTTTTTACAAATATTTTGTTGATATTAGTATACTTCAGTACACTGCTTATTTTATAGGAGCATCCATTTTTTTGTTCCAAGAAGAAATTCCCATTATCCTTAAGCGTTTTGCAATGAACTTTGGATCTATTTTTAAAAAAATAAATGAAAACAAGTACACTAGATAACTCTACTATGAATGTGAAGACAAAAAGTAATTTCTAAACACGATGAAAATAGCATGCCGCTTTTAAAAACGTGCATAATCTATGATTATAAAGTACAATACACACACTAATGTTTAAATTTTCTATATTCATTTTGTTAAATATGTCCTACTAATGCCAGTTAATCCTAAGTTTTGGGATAGATAGATAGATACTCGAGCCTCTATGCTGTCGAAATGTTACCCATCTAATCGTACTTTGTACAAACCAAAAGCAATTTCGACTTATATTGAAGCACTAAGTTGATTTCATTAGGCAACCAAAATCCATTTCTGTGGTTTTATATTGATTCAAGATAGGCTTCTTTATTAAATGAAATAGAATGGTATAGAAAATTTGGGATAGAACTCCTAACAAAAGTATCAATGTGTAGTATCAAAAGTATGAAATTGTAAACGCGTAGGTTCTCCATGAACACGCAAAGTTACTAAAAACACAACTTTAAATGTTTGAGTAAACTAGTAACCAATTGGACGCCCCGTTCTAATAAAGACTATCACCCTTAAGAAAAAGTCTGCTCATGACGATAAATAGTAAAACGTCAATAGCTTCGCTGCCATATCGTTCAAAACATTCGTGAATATGTCAAAAAGTATAATAAACATGTTTGTATTGTGCCAGTTGTCGGTATCTACTACAAATGTGCGTCAATTTCTTTATTAAATTCCAAAAGATTTTTTACATATCTCTTTTGGTTTTCAGAGCTAGAGGTACTAAAAGTTATTATATTTTGACTATGATGTTTGATAGTCATGACCCCTTTGCGAGATAATGTCACTGATTAAATGTGGTTGCCGCGTTTGTCAACGTGCAAATATAGTAAAATATTTTGATTTTTATTAATAATACTAGTTAAATTCCTAAATGCAGTGCAAATTATTAATGGAAAATAATATTTTTTGTAGTAATATATTCGTGTATCTTTATTATATTGAAATGGCTACAGATATGTTCATGGAATTGGTTCAGAGACGCGGAATTCATTATTCCATTTACACAACGCTCGAGATTTTGTACTGGTTACAACATGTAAGCACGGGAAAAGTTGGCGTGATTTACAAGATGCTCGATGTGACGAGGATAATCGAGAATATGATAGGTTAGTATATTGTAGAATAATCACATTGTTCAATATTCTTGTTTCGTTTGAAAGGGTACTGTCGTATTCTTTTATGATTTTCGCATACGCTTCGTTGCTCCTATAATTTCTGTTGATTTCCTTCAATTTCAGATATGATTACGAAACTCTGTTGCAAAACTCAACATTTTGTCTTGTACCGAGAGGGCGCCGATTAGGATCATTCAGGTAATTAGCTTTAAACGAATTTTAATCAAAATTCACTGCAAATGTGCGTGTTTCTAATATTTTTGAAAATCTACTTCAAATGTGAATGTGTGTCGGGTATTTGGCTCAATTTATTTTTGTTCGTTCAAGGTTTCTCGAGGTGTTACAAGCGGGTTGTATTCCAGTACTGTTATCAAATTCATGGGTTTTACCATTTCAATCAAAAATTGACTGGAAACAAGCTGCTATTTGGGCAGATGAAAGACTGTTATTGCAGGTAAGCATTCGCTATTCTAAAAATCTGTAAAAAATAAGGATTGTGCAAAATATTGCTTATGTTACTTCGTATTATGTTAATTCGTCTTCAATTATTGCGTCATTTTATTGTATAACTAGAAAATACAAGGAGTTTTTATAGTTACATTTCGCCCAAAATAAATCATGATAATCAAGCGCTGTATAGTTATAATTAAAGTAATTTTTCAACGAGTGAAACATTATACTTTTAATAAATTTTTATTTTGATTTTATACGTTATATACGTAACATATTTTCAAACTTATATCTAATTTAAAAACCTAATGATTACGTATATTTGTTTCTAGCTGTTGTATAGTTTAACAAAAAGTAGTATTGTTCAGTTCGTGCTCACATATAAACATCATGAATACATATAAAACACATATAAAACATCATGAATTTTCAGTTTTGTAATTTGAAACATTATTTTTTTTTGCCTAGAAAATATTTTACGTTTGATCAAAGATAGCAAGTAAATATTATTTTATTCTTTATACAAAGTTAAAACTTCCTAAATTTATCTTAATCTAAATATCTAAATATCTTTTAATATCTAAAGTATGGTTTTGTTAATTTCATCAATTTTTCTCATTTTAGGTTCCGGACATCGTAAGATCAGTTTCCACTAGCCGGATTTTAGCTCTACGCCAACAAACTCAAGTGCTATGGGAACGTTACTTTAGTTCTATCGAAAAGATTATCTTTACTACGTTTGAGGTGGGTAAATTAAATATAAGAATAATAATATAAAAATTGTGATAAAATCTATATTTTTCCAAAATGCACATAAAACACAAATAATAATATAGATTACAATATCAACAATAGAAAACTGAAAACACAATTATGAAAAAAATAATCATAAAGATAGCAATTACGAGAACTCGAACAAGTTTACTCACACTTCTATTGGCATCATGGATTCATATAAGAAGCAATAATAATGTTTAAATATAATAATATATAAAATAAAACGATCAAATTACAAATCATCAAAAAAGAAGAATAAGGAAAAATTTTAAAAGTGATTTTATCTTATTGATTGTTTTTAGATTATCCGTGAGAGACTCCCAGATTATCCACGTCGGAATGGTTTGACATGGAATACGTCCCCAGGAGCCCTGTTAACAATTCCTACATTTTCTGATACACATCAACGATTCCCATTTTTGTTGGATCAACTTGGCTACTTGCCCGGACTGAATTATACCGCCGTTATATTTGTACAGATCGGTACACAGCTTACACCAAATACAGCTTTATACAAGCTAGTCAAAAGTATTACCAAAAGCCAATTCGTAGATAAGGTATACAAACAGTGTCGATGCGATATGCTTAAAATCAAATCGAAAGTCAATTATAACTGGACTATTACGCATTTTTGTTCATAGATTTTAATTCTGTGGGCAAATGACCGATCTGTACCCCCAAGGAAACGTTGGCCTACGACCGGGCACATTCCACTTCACATCATATCGGGTAGCACCAGCGAAGACCGACCAAGCATATCTCAAAGATTTTTTCCCCACGAGCATATCGAGACTGATGCCGTTCTGTCATTAGACGAGGATGCAATACTAAATACAGACGAGTTAGACTTTGCCTACCAGGTATGGCGAGACTTTCCTGATCGTATTGTAGGTTACCCTGCCCGAGCACATTTTTGGGATGACTCCAAGGTAAAGTTGGTAATCAAATTTGACATTCAACGTGAACATTTTTTAAATGATTGTAAGTTTTATTCTGTGATTATCGATCAAATTGTCAGCACGCGTGGGGCTATACATCAAAGTGGACAAATTATTATTCGATCGTTTTGACTGGAGCGGCATTCTATCATCGTTACTATAACTATCTATACACAAATTGGCTATCATATTTGCTGTTAAAAACAGTTCAGCAATCGTCCAACTGCGAAGATATTCTTATGAATCTTCTTGTGTCGCATGTTACGCGCAAACCTCCGATTAAAGTAACGCAACGCAAGGGTTATAAAGATCGAGAAAGCGGAAGGTAGGTTATAAAATTTTCAAATTCAATTATTTATGCAAATTTTCAATACTAGAAACCAATTTTGTATCGTCTACGAACCACATAAGCATTATTTCAAATCAGAATAAAATTAATGAGCAAATATTTTCAATTATCTCTGATACTAGATCACCCTGGAATGATCCTGATCATTTTATACAACGACAAAGTTGCCTCAATACTTTCGCCGCGGTTTTTGGGTAAGTAATATCTTCTTCGTATAGTAATATTATAATATATACTATTGCAAACTAACGACATTCTTTTTCTTGTTTTTTTTGTTTGTTTAATCGTATTTTATATCTTTTATTTTATTTTTATTTAGTTATATGCCATTACTTAGGTCCAATTTGCGATTAGATCCAGTACTGTATCGAGATTCAGTATCCAACTTGCGAAAAAAATATCGGCAAATTGAGTTAGTGGGTAGCTAGCGGTTTTTGTATGGCTATTGAAACAAATTATATTCAGTTTAGTGATTATTTCATATATAATTGTATTTTGGTATCATTAACAGTACAGATTTGTCTCGACAATACACGTGCATTAATTTATATTTCATTTTCAAAGATGTAAAAACTATTGAAAGTCAATAATGGTAACTTGTATTTTACTAGTATAAGCAACAAACGTGATTCAAACTCATCAATCAAAACTTGTTTTAACAAAAAATTGGTTTGTTATACCCGAACATTGAAAGCTACCCAATGAATAATTAATAACAGCAGATAAGTAGATCAGCAGAAGCGTTTGATAAAAGTTTTTGTAACAAGTCAGAAGCTATGTAAAAGCTATTAAGCACAAGATATTCACAAACGTGTTGTACATACTAGTAACACTAAGACAAACGGAAAGCGTTTCGAGCTGACATGATTGCAATTTTGATTGTAAAAATTAATACAAAAACAATTGAATTGTAAGAAAATTGTAAGTTTAGCTCGATACATAAATAGCCCGCGATTTAGCATTATAGTCTTTAAGTAGGAAAATGTATAGCAATTTGTTGAATGTGTTGTGCGAATCAGAACACATAAGAAAAACATTAGAAAATTGAGCTTTAGGAAGGTTTGTATGAGGTGCTGCAAATATGCGAAACAATTTTGAATATACAGCAATTAGTCTAGCATTAGTAATTTAAATATTGTTAAAAGTGTAGAATATTTTGCAAATGCACCTATAATTTTAATATGTTATTCATTGCGAACAACACTTAAATACTGTGGAAAATGCTTAATGTACAGTAGTTAGAAATAATTTTTTTTAAAAGTCTAATTTCGTAAAACAATTCTAGAAATATGTGTTAATAAAATATTTTGCACATGAACAGTTCACTAAAATTATAAATGCAGTTTTCTTTGTAAAATTTTTGGCGGAAATCAATAGGCAAATTAAATCTAGCACCCACAAATAGCTTGCTTGCAATGATCATGTTTATCAACCTAATTTTTCCTCATCTGTAATGCTTGAATTTTTCATGATGTGTATTTCTATTATCAGTTTTATTTTTTGTTTTCAACAGCAATATTTTCTTCGTTTATAATAGATAGTACGAAAGAAAATTAATGTTAAATAAAAAGGAAAAAGGAAAGGAGAAGAGTTATAAGTAAAAAAGGAAATCTCAAAAACTGCTGTGTTGGTTCTTGAAGACTTTAAGACAATGAAGCAAGCTTCTTGTTTTTAGAAAAGAAATTTTGAATAAATGAAACGTAAGAGTAAGACTCATATTTAGCGCACTCAAATTGGTTTTCCTGAAAAATGAACGAAATATCATAAAATTACATTGTAGTACCGCAACAAATATTTGGTTTTACTCAAATGGTAAAAACTAATAATTGCTGCGGTGCTATATTCAGTCGCCCGTTATATTTAGTCGGAGAACAGGCCAAAAATTATTGAACGAGAATAAAAAAATGAACGTTATACGGTCGTTTACACAATAAATCAATATAAACCGGTTCCAACATTTTTTAAAAATTTCAACAAATTCTACAAAAAAAAACGAGATTAAGTTTGGTCTATAATTAGAAAAAAATCGATTGCAATAAGAATGGATCACTAGAGGAATTAATTGGGTACCATAAATTTTCATTTCCATAAATATTAACACCACATTTGAAAACAAAAAACTGTAAAAATGTTGTGAATTAGTCGTTAAATCTACAACGTATGAAAATTAAACTTTATGAATTCTTCTATCATAATATAAATCACAACGTGAAACAAATTGAATCGTTGAGCCAACCAGCACTTATATTTTGTATGAAAATAATACGTTAGTAATACGAAAGGTGAGTAATAAATTTTCATCTATGCGTTAAATTTCTTTAACGATTCAGTTCATTAAAGAAAAACGATGAAAAAAACATGTGTTTCGAAAAAGTCGCTGATAAATATTCGTTCCACGATACCAAGAATAGTTGATGAGTAACCTTCTCTATTTCCGAAATGAGTGAACAACAGGAAAGAAAATGTTTTTTTCGAGTCAAAATTTTTAAACAAAATAATTTTTAATCCACGATTTTTGTCACAAAAGATCAATTTATTTCTAATTTTTTTTTTTTAATCATGGGCTATACCGTCATCGTTTCTTTGATTTCGAATGTAGACTACCTTCTGCAATATGTTTTTTTCTTAATTTAAGTTGACCTAAAAATGTCTCATTTTTTGTTCTTTTTCATAAAACAATACGATTTTACTAATGATAACTAATGATAGTCATATAGTCACATATCAACCTGATTTACTTTCTAGTAACCATTCTTGGTCTCCGGTAACTTCATGGCTTTGATTTCTTCCTCAAATTATTGGAACACATGTTAAAATGAAGTTTGTTGATGTGACTGAAATTGATATTATGCTGAATAAACAGCAGAGAAAACTATCTGTTTTTTTTATTCAGAAAATAAAATAAGTTTTATCAATGCTTTTTCTGCATCAATTCGTGAATCTACATTTATTCATCTACTCATAACATGTATGTTACAGCCAAGAGAAATTATTTAAATTTTATTTTTATTTTAAATCAACTAAAGTTAGATTGATTCATTTATTGCAATACCTGCTACTTGGTTGCTTAAAGACTGGCATGCAGTATTATTACATGGTATTAGTCACTGATCATTTTGTAATGCTTAAAAAATGTAAGCAATACCACCAATAATTCAAAATGCAAAAAAGTAGATACACAGTTAGACAAAATTTTCATCGTGAATTAATTGGAGATTCATGAACATAACGTAAAATACTTAAGACAATCTGTTTAATGAATATTCTGATTATCTGTATTAATTAGTTTTACAAACTAAAAAAACAAATAACAAAGCTGATCCATATCATGTTCAAAATAAAACACTTCATTAGCAATAAATCTCCATGTTTTGATGCAATTTTCGCGATATATGCTTTAGCTTTTAAGTGTTTTTATGTTGTTTGACCTACAATTATGTTTTGGAGTAGGTGACAATTTATAACGACACTAATGCATACATACTTTTAAGATTTTCTACGAGAAAAAATTGTCGAAATTTATAGTAAAATGCGGGCAGGGATAGAGATCTGACTAAAGCAATAGATATTAATTTCAATAAATTCATTAACATTATTGGTCCATTAAAACATTAACACATCCTCCTTCGTCACTTTTTTTGTGCAAACGGTTCATAAATCATATAGGGAGGTGAATAAGTCTTAACAAAATGCCAACGAATGAGTTAGATTTGTAAAATAAACCAAACCATGCATCTGTACAACGTAAACGTGCAAAACAAAAAAAAACAAACGGAAACGGTAGAAATATATATGTATATATGTTGCATCTAAATTCATAATTCATTCGATGGATCTTTTCTTATACTATGAATATCCGAAACATCGCTGGCATCGAAATATCGTATAAACGCAATATCGAAATAGCAGAATATATCGGCCAGTAATTCCATCCTCAACATTCCTAAAAGTTTGCATTCCATCACCGTATAACTTTATCTTAGCCGTCAAATTGTTCACGCTCGTATTTTTTTTTCTTGTATTTCAAGCAAGAAATGTAACTAAGCCTAATAAAGAGGCTTCGATGTTATTCATAATGATTTGATGAAACTCATTGTAATGTAAAAAGTAGAGAAGTGCACAAAAATTCGATAATACTACAGTTCTTCAAGGACCCTAGTTATAATCGCGATTTATGATCGCTAGAGTATTTTAAACAACTATTAGGTATTGTGGATCTCTTTCGATTACAACAGGTCTTCCAAAAGTTACCTCAATTTGCGTTCCATAATTTTTATATATATTTAAATATTTATATATCTAAATGAAAACAATCAACTGGACGAATAATGTTTCACTGTAATGGCGATGCCATTAATTGTGAATTTTGTAACAGTATTTGGAGTTTGAGAGACAGTAACAACAAATCCGACCAACCATACCAATGTTAACTCGTGCGTGAAATGTAATCTAACCAAATCAATTGGCGCAATACATGTGCCAACATGGAACCGAAACCGACTTTGAAGCGTTTACCGCAAAATGACGAAATTTTCAGTAATCCAAGTAAAGATTATTCTATGCAAACATGTATTTGTGCAAACTAAAAGTATCGTTATATATATATATATATATATATATATATATATATATATATATATATATATATATATATATATATATATATATATATATATATATATATATATATATATATATATATATATATATATATATATATATATATATATATATATATATATATATATATATTTATATATATATATGTATATATATATATATATATATATATATATATATATATATATATATATATATATATATATATATATATATATATATATATTTATTTATATATATATATATATATATATATATATATATATATATATATATATATATATATATATATATATATATATATTTATATTTATATATATGTATATATATCACATTCAAGTGTGTGTGTTTTATTAAATTTTGATCGAATTCGCTTCATTTTGTGTATTGTAATACAGTTAAACCTTTTTTACTATATTTGTAACATTCATACCTTCATCAGCCATAGGTATTTTACACATTTTTGGAATGATACAATTCCTGTTAAGTCTAACCAAAACCAACCAACACCACAACTAATTGTGTGCTCTTACTTCACCTACCGTTTCACACCATTATGGTTATTTCCATCTTAGCTTTGATTCGAAGCAAATGAAGCGAATAGTAGAGTAGGAGTAGGAGTACACTTGTTAAGTTTTTCTGCCTTCTTAACGTTCATATAAATATGCAGTCGTCGCTATATTGTGCCACAGAGATCACAGCACTGTATCGGTGCTGAATTTCTCGTATAGAAAACAACGTTTCATTTATTTTATTTTTTGTATACTGTTTACACCCCTTTTAGCATTTTGCGACGTAGTGTTATATTGTGAATGTGCATTTATTTTCAAAATGAGAAAATTGTTTATACTCTGGCTGCTGGCATTAACATTGCTCGTGACGGCTGTAAGTGGTGATGGGAAAAAGAAGTCCAGTTCGTTTGAAGAAAGTGGAGGTGCTGAACATGGTGGTGAACATCATTCGAAAAAAGGGGATAAAGGTGATAAGGGCTACGAAAATAAGCATGGCTTAGAAAAGTCCGAAAAAGGTAGCAAAGGCAAGGAAGAACATGAATCCCACTATGGCGAGGAGGGTGGCCATAAGAAGGAAAGTCACGATCAAGGCGATCATTACAAAAAGCATCATGAGGAAAAAAAAGGATCGAAGCACGGCAAGAAGGGTCACAAAAAAGGTCACAAAAAGGGTTCCAAAACCACCGGCTACCATCACAAATCTCACAAGGATGACTATCATAAGGAGCATAAATTCTATGACGATCATCATAAGGAAGGTCATCATAAAAAGTTCGGCGATTTTCATGAATTCCATAAAAAGAGCGGAGGAGATCATAAGAAAGGTAGCCATCACGAGTCCGCACATAAGGAGGACAAGTTTGCCAAGAAAGGTCACACTGATAAAGGGCACTTCGATGATGAACACAAGGGATGGAAACACAAACACGGGCACGATTCACACTATTCCCACAAGGATGAGTTTGGCAAAAAAGGTGGAAAATCTGGAGGCAGTGAACACGGATTTAAAAAAGGCGATAAAAAACATTAAAAATGCAATGAGCTGATGGATTTGTGGCAATTATCATGAATTAAGATGTACCAATCATAATAAACTTAATATTTCGGTAATAATTAATAACCGTTTTGACAGTGCGACGAGTTTTTTTTATTCAGATTTGATGTATTATCCAAATTCTTATATGTTTCTTATATTTTGTTTAAGGTCCCTATGCTGTTTATTATAGTTTTGAAAATTTATCACATTTTTAGCCATATGCAATTTATTCTTATGTATTAAATTTTGTTTAAAAAACGGCCAACGATAGACTAACGATTAAATTTGGTTTCGCATGTTACTCGAAAAAAAACTCAATCGATTTTCTGTTGCCACTTGCAACGCAACCAGCAATCTACGTGAAGAGATTCACACGATGGTGATACTCCAGAACCAATAGCAAGGTTTTTGCTTTTGATAATCAAATAAATGTCCATGCGCCAGGCACAGATACCATCGATGTATGTTCAGCGTCAACAATACTGCTATCCTTGTCTAAAATCGTTGTATTTTACTTGGATGCACTAGACGCGTAGCACTAGATAGCGGAAAAAACTAGAAAAAAAATCCAAAATGACACATATTGTCAGCTTCTAATCCCTCCGTCCATCATGAGTATACGTAATAATCAGGATAACATGTTTTGTTCTGCCACATGTCATTTAAAACTGCTGTATTTGATACGCTAGCAGCAGTATTGGAAACAGTGTCAGTCCAACAGCGACAAACTCGTGAAGTCAGTAAACGTTGAAGTGCTGTGAAGTGTTTTTGGTATGAAATCAGTTTCAATCTACATTAAATCACGAGGAAGCAAAATTATCACTAACTAAGCTCCATTAATTAGTTTAAAAGTCCTTTTTCACGAAAAACCGTTAGTATACTAGTAAAATGGTGATAATCGTATATATTACAAATAGGAAAAATACAGCATGTTTCAAATAGGATTTTCTAATAATCTACGTTCCTGGCACAAATCCAAATAAGAAAAAAGGATGATTTGTTTTAAAACTTTATTTAATAACAGCATATGAACACTTAATTCTAATCAAATGCAATTTAAATGTGTTTTAAGTTACTTAGGTTGTGTTAATTTTCATGATTTTTGTCACGTTTGAAATACGTTTTAAAAGTCGATTAAAATAAGTTTTATATTTAAAAAAAAACCTCATGTCTTTTGATCTTCTTTCTTTCCCTTTTTCATCTCTGTTTGTCGTTTTTTTTTCTTTTTATCTTACCATCTCGGTCTAACTTTCTCTCAATGCCTAGCTCTGTCCACACAGTATCAACTGAACTCTATTCCACACGTTTCTCAACTGTAAAAAGTATGCGAATAATCACACACAGCTACAAGTGCTACAAAGCCAACAGTTATTTAGAAAAGTAGAAACAGATACCAGGTTAATTTGGAACGATTTTTGTACATACTGATAATTATAATCACCGGCAACGCGGTCCCCTAGCCATTGTAACAGTCAAAATAATGATAATAATGATAACAACAATTATAATGGTCAACAAGTTTTTTTCCCCTTTTCTGGCTGGTTTTTGATTGTCCTCATCTTACTTAAAGAAATCGACATGTCTCATACACAGAGAAAAAATGGAAGAATTTCTTGACTGCATTAACCCAGTCATCGCCCAATCATTTCGGTTCTAACTTACAAACGAGCCAGTTTGGTGTTGTTGAAAAGGTTTGAAACTTGCTGTAGTCGACAGTAAATTTTGTTGTACTAGTGTTTTAAAAATGTGTTAATGACTGATGGATAATCTTAATTAGTTGTTATTAGAAATAAGCAGCATTATGAGCAGTTACGAAGAGTAGAATTAGAATATAATAGCTATCAACGCATCTATTCTACAACTGATTGAGTTGAAATACAATTTATTGATTTAAATCAATATTTTATGCAGAAAGCATTTTCTATGAACTTCCGCTAGCAAAAACCTTGCGTTGATTATTTTGGTAACAATATTTCGCTCAGTATGAACTACTTGTTATAAAGTGGCAGTAGTATTATCTACTAATCCTATTGAAGTGCTTCTCTTGAAATATTTTATATGTAACACAATTTATCAGTTATTTTGCACATGTCGAGTGTGTCATAAAAAAAAACAAAATATAAGCATCTATGCATACGCGAATTAAGTATTGTATTAAGCAGAGAGTATTGTGTTTTCTGTTAAACTGGTGGCACGTTAATCGCATTCAAGTAATCCAAATAAAATGAATGCGCATCTCACATAGAATACTGAGCTAAATATTATGAGTAATTCAAATTTCTTTTGGATTTCAATTGATCGATTGTGGGAGACACTTATAAGAGTGGTAATGCCAAATGCTGTGTAGTGATGTAGTTTGCTTTGCATTTTTTATACATCGGAAACGTAAATTTACATAACATTGATTAATTATAATGCTTATATGTGAAATGTGCATATTATATATATATATATATATATATATATATATATATATATATATATATATATATATATATATATATATATATATATATATTTATATATCTATATATATATATATATATATATATATATATATATATATATATATATATATATATATATATATATATATATATATATATATATATATATATATATATATATATATATATATATATATATATATATATATATATGTATATATATATATATATATATATATATATATATATATATATATATAGATATATAAATATATTTATATATATATATATATATATATATATATATATATATATATATATATATATATATATATATATATATATATTATATATATATATATATATATATATATATATATATATATATTTATATTTATATATTTATATATTTAAATATTTATATATATATATATATATATATATATATATATATATATATATATATATATATATATACATAGATATATATATATATATTTATATATATATATATATATATATATATATATATATATACATATATATATGTATACATATATAAATAAATTTATGTATATATGTATATAAATAAATATATATATATATATATATATATATATATATATATATATATATATATATATATATATATATATATATATATATATATATATATATATATATATATATATATATATATATATATATATATATATATATATATATATATATATATATATATATATATGTATATATATATATACATATATATATATATATATATATATATATATATATATATATAGACTGCTGAAAATATTATTTTGACACTCTAAATATTGATCAACTAAAAACACTGCTAAAATTTAGCAACCAAAACACTGCATATTTCAAAATCAGTAACAATTTAAAAAATTTCAAATTATCCTTTAGAGCATTTTTATCAACATAAGTGTTTTATACTTGGGAAACCTATAGTAAAAACTTTTTAAAGCTTTGTAGTTCAAGAATTATATTGAATTCTTTGGAACTACTACTATACAAAAACGAATAGAATTCTATGAAAACTCGTCGACCATATTAATGAGCTTGATTCTTTAAAAGAAGATTAGTCATACTCTACTATCGCTACAGAGTTCAAAAAAAATTTCTTAGCGTTTCCAGTTAATTAAACGGTTTAATGACGATTTTTTACATTTCCGGGTATTTTGTCGCTAAAAAAATAAAAAAATACCTTATCAATGGATTCATATTGATTGAGTTTTTTTTTACTTAAAAAAATCTTAGTACGGCCAGGCTGTTCTTAAATAAATAACATTAACATTAATTAAAAAAACGCTTCAATCAAAACTTAAAATACAATAAACCAGACCTAAATGTAAAAACGAAAAAGAAAGCGATTCAAATATTTGCCATGAACGTAGGAAGGATTAGATCAATAGCATGAACAAATAATATAGCAAACCTTTGTGAACCCTACATTTATTATAAATCGAATAATATATTGAAAGTTCGTCTACATGAGCTACTTGATCATTATTTTTTCTTATTCCATATTCTATATTTCAGTTGACAAAATGAAGTTCACACCAGCTCCAGCTTCTTTACGCAGCCCTTTAATAATCCCGGAAAAAATAATGATGGGTCCAGGGCCATCAAACTGTTCAAAACGAGTTCTGACCGCTATGACCAACACTGTGCTGAGCAATTTTCACGCAGAATTGTTCCGTACGATGGATGAGGTGAAAGATGGATTGAGATATATTTTCCAAACTGAAAATAAAGCAACAATGTGTGTAAGCGGTTCCGCACATGCTGGAATGGAAGCCATGTTGAGCAATCTACTCGAAGAACGTGATCGTGTCCTGATTGCTGTTAATGGAATTTGGGCAGAACGCGCAGTCGAAATGTCCACGCGCTATGGTGCAGATGTGAAAATTATCGAAGGTCCTCCAGATCGGCCATTTAGTCTGAACACTATATCAGAAGCAATAGAGTTGTATCAACCCAAATGTCTCTTTCTGACACATGGCGACTCCTCTAGTGGCCTACTTCAACCACTAGAAGGGGTGGGTCGTATATGTCATGAGCACAATTGTTTACTGATTGTAGACGCCGTTGCATCCCTATGCGGTGTACCTTTTTACATGGATAAGTGGGAAATTGACGCTGTCTATACCGGTGCCCAAAAGGTTCTGGGTGCTCCACCTGGCATCACTCCTATTTCTATTAGTCCAAGGGCACTGTAGGTATCTCGTCAAAGATTTTCCTTGTGAATTGCTATATTTTTTTCTTTCCCCAACATTTACTGATATTTCGTTTCATTTATTTATTTGCACGTTAAGAGAAGTTATCAAGACTCGACGCACAAAATCCAAAGTATTCTATTGGGACCTGTTGTTGCTTGGAAATTATTGGGGCTGCTACGATGAGCCGAAACGGTATAAATATCAAATTTTTAAATTCTAAATCATTTTATCAGTGAATATTATAGAATATGTATATCTTATTCGATTTACAGCTATCATCATACCGTCGCATCAAATCTAATATTTGCTCTACGTGAAGCTTTGGCTCAAATTGCAGAGGAAGGCCTTGAATCACAAATAAAGCGACGTGCAGAATGTGCTCAAATTTTATACGATGGCTTAGGAAAAATGGGACTCGAAGTTTTCGTCAAAGATCCAAGACACCGGTTGCCCACCGTTACTGGTATTATAATACCAAAAGGTGTTGATTGGTTCAGTGTTTCTCAGTACGCTATGAAAAAGTAAGATGTGAAATATTTTCGAAATATTGTATTAAATGTGATAGTTTATTTCTTATATCTTAACTTTTCTCCAGTTTCTCACTAGAAATTCAAGGCGGACTAGGACCTACGTTTGGAAAAGCGTGGCGGGTCGGAATCATGGGTGAATGTTCAACTATACAAAAAATTTATTTCTTTCTTTATGGTTTGAAAGAATCAATGAAAGCTACACATCCGGGCTATGTGTTCGAAGAAAGTAATGGCTTTCATTAAAAAAAAAACATCAGTATATATGTTTCGTATTTGTGCGAGCACATGCGCTTTATTTATAAGTAGCTTAGACTACCAACATTGACCACCATCATAGCGTTGATTTGCCCTTCTGTTTTCTATTGGTCTTTCCTGAAACGGCTACGATACTATTATTTGTTAATTAATTTTGTTAATAATTTCCACCTGATTGAAAAGGTGCTGAGATACATATTTGGAAATATATTCTTGAGCTGCAATGACAGTATCAGTTGTAATGTCTTTCAATAAGTACCGAATAAATTATATTGTAGGTAAGTACAGTTATTTTCAGTAGTTAGATGGCGTAGGTTTTAAGAAAAAAAGATAATCAACTTAATCAGCAACAGTTCCAATAGATACTATTCCCAATGGCGTATATATCAGAGCTCAAAGAACTTTTTTTTGGCGCCATAACCACTTGGCTGCTTTGACCTGCCGCTGAACCATGTTTGGTATATCTATATTGACAGCTAAAAAGAACATCACGGGCTGAGTTGTCCGTAAGTTGGTTTATCCAAGATCTTTTAAATACAGTAATTCAACTGCTTCATATGTGCTACCCTTTCTGCAATGCTTGGAACTCGGAATCTGTCCTACGACAAAATTCGTCGGTTAATAAGATAGACCACCACTTCTAATAAAAGCAGAAACTGTTCCTCTTCATTCAAAAACTTGTCAACTCATATATTTATTTCATTTCACTCATTGTTTCAAGTAGAAAAAGAAGTGAAACTACAAAGATAACAACACTAAGAAGCTATAATATCAAATTATTGATATGTGTAGTGTGCATGACCACATTTGTGCTACTATTTACTCACTTCTTCAAAATCCGAAGGGAGTTTTATATTACAGTATTTGGTAGTATTTTGTACTGCAATACATACAGGGCCCTGTTTGGACCCTACAGGGTCTTAAGCATTATATAAATTATATTGCAATAGTTTTATTACGTGATGATAAGTTGCCCCTCCTTTCATTAAATTTTTTCGCAAATTCCTCTATTCAGGATCTTCTCCTTCATCGTCTTAAAAGGCGAACGAAGAAATTGAACACGTAAAAATCCAATCAAGATATCTAAGCCTCCCGGTATACCAGACTAATTCTTAAATACATAGCATACCTTTAGGAGTAGTTGCGACACAAGATATGGTTTTAGAACAAGAACTTACACAAAAATAGCTTAAAAAATTAAAAAAAGTGCTCGGGTAATTGCAATTCATTTACTAGTTCTAATATTATTTATATTTCATTAAATTTTATTTAACTACTAAGGTAAAATGTGTGTTAAATTTGATGTTGAAACTCAACATGCATTTTATTGGATTGTTTGAAAATGTGGTATTGTACTTCAGACAAGTAGTGTGAGACCATCATTTATGGTGGTGCGCTCTAGTATTTTGTGATCCGACACATCGATTTCGATTGGAATAATTATTCATCAATTCTAATATTTTCCATGGACTTGAGGCATTTTTTTGCTACGAATAAACTTATCTCAAAACGCATTTATTACTAATCAACCGTTCAGATTTATCAAAGAATCTTAAATTTTTATGATACTCCACATAACGCTTTACAAAATATTCGCAAAGAATGAGGAACTTAAATTTTTGCTTCTTGAGGATATTGTGGTAATATATAATAGACGCCTTTTCTTGATATGTTATTTTGTATTTTCAGTTGTACCGGCCCTACCTTTGAAAGTTGTGTGTAACGGTTTGCATCTTCTTCAACGTCCCTTCGATCCACTTCTCTTACGTTTTGTATGGCGTATATTTCGTATTGATCATAGCCAACAATTGCCTCCGTTAATTTAAATACCTATAAACAAGGAAGATGGAAAATAAATCATGCCATGTATTTTTTATATTTTATAGCTCTTAATAAAACAAAAAAAATACTTAAAAAAATTTAAAAATAAATTAAAAATTAATTCAAAATTACTAGGCATTTTTTCAACAAGGGCGAACAATTTTACAATTTTAGTGTAAGCGTATTCCATTGAACTAATCTGGTAGCACTGGTGTTGAAGCATTTGCCATCTCTTTCCATATTGAAATAAAATGTGAGAAGTACGTTTCGACCCTTGCTCATAAACAGATCACCCATTACATTGTCACAAACCTGTTCAAAACATAAGCGTGTACGTGGAATCATAGTTGACGTCTACTCACCACGTAGTTGAATTGTTGTTGATGATCCTTTTCATTCACACGCGTAGCAATTCTCAGCGCGATTCTGTCGGCACCGAAATAACAACACATAATTATCGCGATCGGGTTTCGCTACCATTTAATCGTTCTAACGCACAAATTAGCTGTTCAATAGTGCCCGGTAGTGAGTTGTAGCTAGAGATTCTACTCCCTATCGATCAACGAGGTATACCGGTGTATTAGCGCATCAAGAGTATTGTATCAGCTGTAATTCTGGACCCGACATAATTTCCAATGGCTATCAAATCGGGAATGGGGAGGAAGTCTTCCAATAAAAACCCCCCATTTTTCAGCCATGAATTTGTAATTCAAAACCATGCAGACATTGTGTCGTGCATCGCGATGATCTTTGTTGTAGGAATCATGCTCCAGGTAAGCTTAATCTGGTATTATAACAAGGAATCAAGCAAGCCCGTTTATCTGTAGGAAATGTAAACTTTTATGTTAAATTGACAAAACGAAAATTAACGGGGCTATTTCACTTTCTTTTTGATGTTTTTTTTTTATATTTTGTTGTTGTTTTTAATCTGTTACCTTATGTTGCCACGTATGAAAAAGTAATTTCTGAAGTGCTACGTTGCTTTTAATCCTAATCGATGTACCTACCACCTGTAACATTCTAATCAAGATTTCGTGTAGCCTACACAATCCCTAGCTAGTACCTTCGTTGCCTTACGACACAATGTTTCCGGTGCCGATCCCAGTCAAGAAAATCCAATGGGGGTTCAATATTTGTACACAGCTGGCTGGAAAGATGTATGTGCCGTATTTTTCTACACTCTTATCTGCATCATCATGCATGCTATTTTGCAGGAATACATACTGGACGTAAGTAAAAACCATCCAAATTTTGTAAAATAACGATCATCATTTTGGAAATCTTTCAGAAAATATCCAAGAAACTTCATTTGTCAAAGTTTAAACTGTCCCGCTTTAATGAATCTGGCCAATTAGTAGTCTTCTATGCTATGTCCTTTTTGTGGGGTTTGGATTTGATCGTTCGTGAGCAGTATATTGGAAATTTACAAAAATTGTGGGAAGATTACCCTGAGCATCCCATGATTTTCTTGCACAAATTGTTCTTTATTATTCAACTAGCCTATTATGCGCACATGCTGCCTGAACTATACTTTCAAAAGGTTAAGAAAGATGAACAGAAACCCAAAATCCAGCATGCAGTTGCTGGTTTGTTTATTATCGGAGTTGCTTACTTCTTGGGGTTAGTATTATTGCGAAATTAAGCTCGAAATATGTACTTTATAATTTAATATACCTATTTTTGTGTTCCAGATTCCAACGCATTGCTCTTGTGCTCCTGACTATACACTATTTTTGCGAATGTGTTTCGCATGCCTTTCAGTTGGTCGATATTGTCGATAAGGAAGAGAAGTTTACAAAGTGTAAGTATCAACATACTTATTTACATTCAAATGTTAAAAAACCCAGATTACTAATAGCTGCATGAACTCCTTAAATATGAAGTTGTTACTGTATTTTCTTTATGATACGCTCAGAGTATTGAACTTTGAATATTAACAGCAACTATAGCTGCTTGAGAACGAAATATAAAGTTAAAGGTTTAATTTTTATTTTTGTTTCTTTACAGTGCATCTTGTTCACAGTGCATTATTTATATTGACACGTTTTGCAACCATGGTGCTTTCTTGTCTGACATTGTTCTACAGTATCGATAATATTTCTCAATCCAAGCGCGTTTTGATGCTGTCAATGGTATTTGGGTTACAAGGATATCAGTTTTTCGATTTTATTTCGAATGTGCTTCGATCCAAACGAGAAAATTCCACAGAAGAACGTACAAAAGTAACGATCAGCGCTAACAAGACTGAAAAATCAAAAAAACAAAAGAAAAAAGAAAGTGATCTTCCGGAAGCCGATCAAAATTCCGCACAATCCTCACCAACTAGTAGTGGCAATGCTCGTAAGATGAAAACCAAGTAAACATTTTGTTATATTCGCTTCATCTATATTTTTCATCCACTTTTTTTTTGAAAATTGCACGATTTCCTTAAAAAGCACAGTTAAAGCAAAAAAATAGAAAGAAAATCAATCACGCATATAGTAACGAGACAACAGTTATTTCGAGATTTATGACGATATTTGTTTTTTTTCTACATTTTTACTCGCCTTAGCTCATTTGTCAAGACTTGATTTATTTTTGTTTCCGTGCGCAAACGACAGAGATTGCATTTAGCTCCTAAATGGAATGTCCATTGATTGAACGCTCATTACTGCGTATTGTAATATGTTCCTGATATGTGTTATGTTGGGTAAATTCTTTTATACTTAAATGTCAATCAAGTATTTTTCTGAGAATAATTTGTTCCATTATACAAAAACTACCAGTTACTAAAAAATAATTCGTTGTATGTGTTTTTATTTCCCATAGTTTATCATGTTTCATAAAATAGATGATTTCAAATTGCACATCCGAATATTAAACTAGTTCTACAAAGTTGTACAAAGAAATAAATTGGCGTAATAGAAAAGTGAATTTGTTTTGTTTACCTTATAGTTGGGTTTATTACGCATATTACTTCGTGGTTGAATCTTAAGTTTAAAGTCTGTGCTTCACACCACCACTTTGCTCTACGCATTTTGCTGTGCCTTTCTCATCGTAAACACAGCTTTTGGAAGTCCAGCCTTGGTTGTTCTTGAACTGCGAGGGATCTGTTAAAATATTATGTTTACTCTCAAGCCATAATGTTTGTATTGAAATTTCAGTAAAGCATACTGCTTACCTGGCATGAAGTCTGAAAAATCACTTCGTGAAAATAAGCCTCCTACGGCGCGTCCTCCTTGCCCGATGGTTGGAAAATTGTGTTGGTTTCCAAAATCAGGAAACGTAGGAAAGCCGTAATTTATACCTGCATTTTGCGACCTTGGAGAACGTTTCAAACTAGTCCATAGACGCCCGTGAAGGGGTTTAAGTTCTTGAAAGAAAACTAGTCAGTTACCATAGAGATACTTTTGTTACAATTTCTGTACCTTCGGTAGTTTCTGAAAACACAAAAATACCAATTTGTATCACTACTAACATGAACACAAACTTCATGGTTGAAAAACAACTGTGTTGAACAATCTCCGAAAATCAACAAATATAACCGTTTCATCAAGCAGTTTGATAGTGAATGCAGAATAATCAAAAATTTTCTTTGAACTAACGCTTCTTGATTTACTCATCTCTGCTATGAACATACCCAGCTTATTATCAGTCATTTAAGGCCAAAGGTTTCATGGTGTGATTGCATTTCAATGTTATCCGCTGTGCGGTAATGTTTTTATTTACCAAAATGCGTGTACCCAAATAAATGAAAGGTTCGGATGCTATTGGTATGTATAATTGTTTTTTTACGGCATGCTACATCCGTTTTTGGTATAATATTTGCTTTAGTGGTTTTGGGTTTCTCTAAATTAAATGCTTTTTCCTATTTTTACTTTATTAATTTTATTAATATTATTCCTTATGATTTCAAATTTTTCACAAACTTGTTAGCTATGGATAAATTCAGAACAAAATATTATTTCATTAAATTTAAATTTTACAATTGCAACTGATGCTATAATGATCAGTCGAAAATATTTACTACTGATGTTCGTATACATAATAGGACGGACAGAGCGTGTGTATCTAATGTGCTAAGCTTTAACATAAAACACATTGAGTCAAAGATACTTTAAACATAAAATGTCGTACCGCAATGTGCGCCACGTCAAATTCGATCACGTCTGGTAGAAGAGAATACCTATGAACCTGTGAAACAATGTTTACGACAAACCATGAATGAAGGAAATTGCATAAAAAGCAAATACATTCATAACGTTAGAAATGGGGAATGGCTCAAACAACAAAATCTTTGCGATGGAGCTCCCTTATGAACAGAAACTGTCTATCTTTGGGGCCAAAGCGCACTCGCCAACTCCCAAAGCACCGACTTCTTCATTTTTACGTGTTGGCTATTGGCCTGAGCCAAGCAAACCTGAAGTGTCTGCTAGTGCCTTAAGAAAACACCGCTATCCAGCGCCATTCCGTTGTATCGTTGTGTTAAAATGTATAAAGTATCTTGCAGATCCGCCTGCCACGACATTTGTGCCCAAGTTGCGTCTCGTAGAAGATCACGTTTGAGTGACTCGTTTGTATGTGTAAGCAGGCATTGAACTTGCCGTGATATTTGATCGCTCTTCTTTCCTGTTTACCTTTGATTTGCTTCCGCAAATCGTGTGATTACTCATAGTGACAAGTGATAATCAAGTGAATATTTAGAACCAGTAAGGGTAAAACCCTCAATATGAATACTGTTTGCGTTATGTTAGCATTCCTGTTGCTGATAGCAGCGGTGTCGGTGCAAACCGGTGAGCGATGCTTTGTGATATTAAAATAAATTGTGCAAAAGATCAGTTTAACAAAAATATGATTGTCACAGCAAAACAAAAAAAAGTTTCGATTTCATTGTAACTTCGATATGAGTACGGTTATAACGTATGCATCAAGGATCAATTAAAGTTAATCATACAAAAAATCAAATTTTTCAATTTTATACAATGTAGGTTTGGTCATCTAGTATTGCCAAATAAAAACGTTGAAACAAGAATAAAAATTACATATAATACATATTATTACACTGTTATAAACTAACTCAAAATTTTAATAATATATGTTCAACGCTCAACGGATGAACAGAACTGAACGACGACACTGGTTCTCTCCTTGAAAAAATCATGACGATTTCCTTGAAAATAAACCGGTTCTTTCCTACAAGAACATATACACAAACATACACGAGAACATTTGAAGATTGTGTATTTTTTGTTTGTGTTTGGTCACATAGTAGTGTAGACTCGACAATAGAGGATTGTCGATGATTCAAATTTAGTGCATAAGTTGTATTGCTAGCTTTTTTTAGCTCATCCAATGAGTTGAACTAAACTTTGCTATGCGTAATGCACATTGTCATTTAATTTATCAATAAGACATTTTATATTATACCATGATTTAGTTTGCAAAAAAGAAAGTGTTGATTATGATCGATAATACACAATGAAATACGATGTTTAAATTTTATTTCCTGTTAGTCAAACACTAATTATGATTACTAGGTTAAAAGTTAACCCAATGATTATTTTTAAAAAACGTACACAAGTAAACCACAAGAATTCTTTTCAATCTTTCTATTCTTTACTACAAGTGAAATTGCACCCTCGTAATTTTGTTGAAATACCACGGTTGGATTATAATTCAACATTGCATACAATATTTGTTTTATTGGCATATGTATTACTTTATTAGGTTCGAATAATCTTTCAGTTACGTCATTCACAGTTGGGAACATGTAATTTCCATTTTTGTGTTTCCACTTACATAATTATTTACCTACCAAATGCATTAACTTGTATTGTGTTTTGCAACAATCCAAAAATATGGCACTGTTTCTTTTGCGTTATTTTTTACGAAGAGTAGAAAACAACGCAATGACGTCCAATCTTCCAAACCGGTCGTGTCGTGGATTTTCTTAACTGATTGCGTAAAAATCATCATAAGGATGCTATTTTTCCGGTTTTGGCTGGTTTGCATATGCTTATCACTTATTCTACATTTATCCAGAATTTAACAAAATATTAACAGCTAATGTATTCATGTTGAAATGCTACAAAAATGTAGCATCAGAAACCAAAGTCTAATACAGTTAATACAGTTTCCAATAGTTAAGTGCATGAAAATCACCCACAAACAATAGCTTATATGGCTTTGGAACACTTCGTTTACCGTCTACGAATTATTTGATTACAGAAACTGGTTTTTACGTACCCAAAGCTTTCTACACGATCGATGAGCATGGCTTCAAATCTCCGCTCATTTACATAGACAATATTCCGGTTAGTATCAATTATGTATTGTTATCACAAAAATTGCAAAACACTATATTTGCAATCAATTTTTAAAATATTTCAGCAAATGTTCCAACGAGTTCGTAGATCTGCTCAACTTCCCCAAGGTATGAAAGAAATCGTTTTGGAAGCATCATCTGAAACATATTGAAATGATGTTTACGGAATTATTATATAAACTCTTACAGTTCCCAATTTTGGATTCCCAGTCAATTTTCCCGCATTTCAATTTCCTAACCCAGGGCAAGGAGGTAATTTCCAAGCAGTATCGATAACCAGCGGAGGGTAAGCGTGACTTTTTCTTAATTAATTTTGAATACATTCTATCATAATATGCTTATAAATATTTTTTTATTAATACTGATAGTCAGTTTAAGTATCAGAAATATTTTTGTTTAAAATTCTTTAAGTTTGTATTCTGTAATATCTTTTCAATATCTTACTTTTTAGATGGTACTTAAAGAATATAATGCAATTCCATCCTTCCTCAACGACAGTTTTTTCATAAAACCGTCAATAGTAGCAAACATTGACTTTCGTAGATGGACTAATTATCTTGATCAGTCTGGACATAATGGTATTAACACAAACCAAGCGTTCACAACACTCTTACAGCTTGTGCCTCATACTGTCTGAACATCAAGCGCTCTCATGTTATAAATGAGTTGCTGCTAGGATTTGGCTTACAGTTATTATCTTTTGATTTAATCTCAACGCATGAGGTTTTCTTATGTGTTGATTGTTTTTAGTTTTATTTTACAACCCTAGTATGACCAATCATTACCCAACCTACTACGCATTTACAATCTTCACATTGCTGTTCTCCTTCGACAGTAACAGTCTGTAGACGTTTTCAATGATTTTTTAAAGTTGCACAAAAAATATCTTTATTTTTTGTTATAGTCATACATGCTTTTGTCACTGTACCTATTCTAGTTGTCATCATTTATGACGTTAAACATACGGTAATTCTGTTAGATCTTTTATACGATGGATCTAAACATCAATATAATCAACCAAAACAACAAACAGCTACGCATGTTCATATATACTGAATTGAAATCTCACATATAAAGTTTCACCGTACTATCTATAAAATTTCATCAATTATCAACAAAGATGTCTATATTATACCTTATTTTCAGTCCTAGTGGCTTAAATAATCGTTTCGATGAAAACGGCCAATCGGCTACTGGTGGCACGACGATCAATACATTCTCCTCTCAAAATGGACAAGTTACTCATCAGACCCACCATATCGACAAGGACGGCAAAGTAACAACGCATACGAACAAAAAGAACTGATCAGCAGATGATCATGGAACTGGAATCATTGATTCGTTGCTTTTTATCTTTATCTGCATCAACTATATATGACAACGTTTTGATAATTCTACAATAAAGTTGAGTTTGTGTGTGTATTTTGTATTAGTGCCTCGTTCTGCAGTGTATTGATGTATTACGGAAGATACTATAGAAAAATAAAACCTTACAAATATAAACTATTTGTAAATTAATAATTTGTCTACAGCCTTAATAGCAGAATAAAAACTCAAACTGTTGCATAAAAACTATATATATATATATATATATATATATATATATATATATATATATATATATATATATATATATATATATATATATATATATATATATATATATATATATATATATATATATATATATATATATATAAACATGTTTATGTGTGTCCAGATCTGTCTTATGTATTTTTAAGTGAATAGTATAGCTGTTTTTTTAAGGCGGGTTGTATGCGAGCCCCCCTTTGTATCCCACGGGAGTAGGTGACGATTTGGATTCCTTTATAAAAATGTAAAAGAAACATGCATCCCAAAACCTAATCCCGTGGGGAACAAAAGGAGGCTCGCATACAACCCCCTTTCGAAAAACGGCTATACTATTCACCAAAAAACACATAACACAGATCTAGCTAAAAATTAGCACAAATGCTTCTTTTTATATTTTGCTAAAGAATCCAAAGCTTCGGCCACCCCGGCCATAAAGCAAGGGGGGCTTACATACACCCCGTCGAAAAGTTCATATTATTCGTTTAAAAATACAAATGGCTAACGAAACATCCGCAATTCATGTTTCTTTAAACGTTTTGGAGCAGAAACCAAAGCTTCAGTTAGCCCGATGAAGAAAAGAACATCTTCTATACCACTCTCTATCCCTATTATGAAACAATATGTAGGTCTGTTAATGGCTATACAAAATTCAAATGATGACCAATTTGTCTGAATATGTTTCATAAATCTGTTTGTAAAGAAGCCAACCCTCCTGCCCCCTGCTAGGTTGAAAAGAGAAGGGGATCTCCCATATATTCCCTCTCACGGTAATTGCAAATCGTTGAAAATACAAATAGCATCTGATTAGACCTGAAAATTGCGTATATGTTTCTTAAAACGCTCTATACAATATGTGATGAAGTATAAGCTTCCCGATTTGGTATATTTTTTTATCATAAAATATTCACTTCGGAGTACAAATGTCGTCGAAATCAACTCCAATTTTATCACCTAATACAATGAGTTTCAGCATTTTTGTTCTACAAACGAGGACCAAATAATTTGTTCCTCCCCCTTAAAAAAACACAGAAAAATTATTTAAAAATACATATGGCTTCCAATTCCATTGAAACATGGTAAAAATGCTTCTTATATTCATAGAGCAACAAAGATTCATACACGCAACAAAAATTATACGGTCATAGCAATAAAGCTCGGTCCGGATGAATTTAGGTGCGGATGATTATTCTTACACAAAAGAAGAATTTTCCTCCTTGAGAGGGTATTGGAAAGAGTATTGGAAAATAAGGTCAAGCATACCAATCATGTCTGATTTAAATTCAATGAGGCCATACAATACCTATTCGGAATATTGAAAAAAAATGCCCAAAATAACAAATATTATCTAATTTAACTACAACTTTTCAAGTACGCCGTAACACAGTCCATGCAAGAAGTAGCAGAGCATCAGATTCTCCAATGCGGAAAAGGGGGGATGCAACCCTAATTTATTAGAATGTTCAAATATCGCTAGGCGATACAAATGTTTTTTGTTTATTCTTTTAAACGAGTGACTTTTACATTTACATTATTCGGAAATTCACAAAATGCAAAGACGTCAACAAACAGCATCAATCATTGAACATCAATACAGATGAAATATAAAGGAAAATGAAAAATTGTTTCAGGCAGCTTCAGTGACGAAACATATTCTTATTAGAGAATGAAAAGTAGAAAGATTTTGAACGCCATACATGCTCAGGATGGAACAACATGCTACTTTTCCTCATTGCTATGTAAGTGTATTGATATAACGGATACAAGAAAAATGATAGTGGATAAAAAAGGATTTTCGTAAGAGTTAAAGTGGAAAACACCAGGCATAAAAAATAGGTTTTACTAATTTCATGACGTGAAAGAGGCGAAAGATTAGATAGAAAATGTTTGGTAAGAACGGGTTTATCATACGAAACGAAGATTATGAAGATAAATGGCAGATGTGAAACAACAAGAGAAGAAAGGATTTGAAATCATTTTTTTTCCTTGATAGCTAAAAGGGTAGATTTGTTGAAAAAGGAGTGCAGGATAGTTTGAAAAGACAAGGTATAGCCAATTGGGTAAGGTGTGTCAAGAGCAATAGAGTAAGATTAATTAAATTAAATAGAAAACCTTCAACGACGAAGCTAGGAATCACGAATATAGAATGAATACAACTAAATGAGAAAAAAGGCATATACGCTTCAAAATGTTCTATTTCATGTTTCCTTAAACTACGTCGACCCGAATGAAATCGGGTTTAATCAGCTAGTTAATAATAATAACAATGAAAAGTTTTCATTCAAAAATTTAGTAGTATTCAAACACTAAAGTTATGCAACAAACATTCGTAACTATGTACATAAATTATAGAAAACTGTTTGGTAGCAACTACCCAAGTTGAAATTTGATTTTTTTTGTATTATTCAAACAATACTCTTCTTACCGATCACCGTGGTTCAGCAATCGTTGTTCGGTCCAAGACTGCCTAATGTTAAGGCTGTCTATGACTTGAATTTTTCTCATAGTTAGATTAGAAAATAATTCTCGTAGCGTAGCATACGGGACTCAGTAGAGATTTAAGCCGAAACCATTCGTGTGTTAGAACAGCATATTTAGAATTAAATACAACCACATTCGAACTGCATATTTTATTTTTTCGTCTAATATATCGTCTAATAGCTATTGCGTTGTTATACATTAAGGTGTATAGTTTTACAAGTTTAAATTTTTCTCACAAAATATCAAAACGACGATAATTTATAACCGTCCGATAAAATAAAATAAAATCATATTTTATCCCTTATTATTATCATAAGGACGTAATATACCAGGAGGACCTCCGAAAATACCGCTGTACGATTCAGTAAAGGCATTGGTATGTTGTAAGTACTGGCCAACTAATTTCTGCTGTTCATTCTGCTGAGCAGAAGAACCCGCTGTACCACTTGGTGTGACGTGTGTGCCTGGTCGTTGCTGATTGCCTAAAAGACCTGGTGCACCTCCGAAAGATCCGTTAAATTTGTTGCCCCCGTTAAATGTGTTCGTTACCGGAAAAGGTCTCACGGCCTGGGGATTTTGCGACACGATTGACGGTATCGTTGGTCTTGTAGCGATGCTATGGCTGTGGCTTCCTGCATTAAACGACCCTGTGAATTTATTTGATGTCGGTTCAACAATAGGTAGTTGTGATTCAGCGGATATTGTGTGGATAGCAGGTACCGGAGCAGGTGCAGAATGTTCAGAACCAAATTGTTGCGCAGAAGATGGTAGTGGGGAGATATGAGTCGCCGGTATACTGAAGGTAGGGGGAGAATTTGTTTGTAAAGGTTTTGTATATGCTGTTCCAATAGTAGCTTGATTGCCGAGAAACCCAGGTGATCCTCCAAAACTGCCGACATATTTATCGACAGTCGATTTATCATTTGGTCTCGCCGTTGATGAGAATGTATTCGGAGGTTTCACAGGATTAAGTGACTGAATCTTTGTTACTGACTGAACCGTTGGAAATTGCATTGGTTTTGCGGTCGTTGTGTAAGCTGTACCAATGTTTTGTTGATTACCTAAAAATCCGGCTGAGCCTCCAAATCCTCCACTGTATTTTTGAACCAATGTGGGTTTTGTGGTAGTTTCGGACAGAGCATGGCTGGGGAGGTTATTGTGAGCCGGAAGTGGTCCTGGAAACCTATTTGCCGTTCCCAGTGTTGGTTGTAGAGATTGTGCCTGCTGAGTAACATCAGTTTTAAATCCAACTTCACCATTCGTCACTGCTGCAGAGTTCTGCGCATTTAGCGATTGAGGCGTTGATGATGTCTTAATAGATCCTTCAAAAGGATCACGCACGAAGATTGACGATCGCTCCGTATCCACTTCAACATTATACACAACGGGCAGCTGATCTGGAAACAACGGAGGCAACAAGCCATTCACTGGTTTTTGTGCAAATAGTATTTTGCCTTGTTCGACGGTTGGAATTTTTGCGAAGGGTAAAAATTGTTGTTGAGCATCAAGGGGTTTTGCCGTTGTGGTAGTCACGGGAGCACCTACTTCAACAGGTTCCGGATTTGGCGGTAACAGAGCAACATTCGGCTGCACAATCGGCTCGATTATACCGGAAGCGTAGCTAGGAACTTTAAAGTTAAGCTGTCCAATCTGTCCATTGCTTGGAGACTGAAAGTTAGAGCCTCGATTAACATTTGTTTTAAAACCAATTGGTTCCAAGTCTGCACTGGCAAGATCCGTGAACGGTGTCACAGGATTACCATAGCTATCACGCAAAATCGGGTTGGATTGTAGTGTAAGCCCACGAACGTCTATATTAGACAACTCGTTATTGACACCAGCTGGTATCGTATTGAAGGAAGAGGCATCATTTGCTAAGCCAAGGTTGCGTCCTTTAGCTGCAGAAAAGCTTTGACTACGGTTAATCGGTGTAATAGCAAGATTGATAATGTTGCTGTCCGTCACAGGAATTCTCCCATCAACTGATCGAGCCGAATGAGCTATTGATAGAAACATTCCTTTATGAACGAATATGAATACATTCATTTTGCTTTGCTATGAATAAAAAATCATTTTTTTCTTACCTGAAACACGTGTCACTTCTGCAGATGATGATACAGCTATAATGAAATATAGTACACATAATTGCTTTAATAATTTGATAAACAATATATTTTCACATTGAAATATTGCTACTGTATCACTACAGAATATATCACTGTCTGGGAAAAATACATTAAAGCCTCTGGAAGCTGCTTTTCACTCGCTACTCCCACTCAATACGACGTCGTCGTACAGAACGATAACATGTATCTCAATTATCCAAGCTTAGGTCACTATAAACAAGCAGGACTATAAACAGCAAGCGAATTGGATTGGACCCTTAATACGGGAAAGGATTTACAATTGAAAGCTCGGAACGTGGAACTGCAGATCACTCTTATCAGACGAAAGTATCCTGATTCTGTTCGATAAGGTCCTTCCCCGCGGCTTCGAAATAGTAGCATTTTAGGTGGTGCGCTGGAAAGGCGCAACGTTGCGATGGAAAAGACAGTGATCGTATATTGGTCGGACAACGGTCTCAGAAATATGACAGAACCTGGATAACTACAAACGAACGAAGAAACAGCAGACCCTGCTCTTCCAGGCCATAAAGCGCCGTTTTGAATAGTCCGATTAATAGCTGCTGAAGCAGCTTTCTCATTCCGGTCTGCTGAAAACGATGGGCTGGCGACCGAACTCGTCAAGATAAGGCCGAAGGGGCTTACCGTAGAAATGCACCAGCTGATCGTGAGTATCTGGGGTCAGGAGAAACTGCCGGAGGAATGCAAGCCAGGTGTCAATCACCCAGTACACTCAAAAGGGCGACAGGCTGGAATGTTTGAATTTTCGTACCATCACAGTTTTCGATGTCGCCTATATATTATATATTCTGTCCCAGATCTTTTTTGCTGACTTGCGCCCCTTGCTACAAATGTCGTCGGTAGCTATAATGCCACGTTTGGTTTAGGCAATTCCACCACCGAACAAATTTTTACATTTCGGTGGATCCTCCAGAAGTGCTAGGTGCGCCAGATCCCTACACACCATTTGTTCATCGACTTCAAGGCGGCCTTTGATTGATGGGTGGAAGAGGATAATGAGGAGGAGGAGAAGGAGGAGGATAATGAGGAGGAGGAAGAGGAGGAGGGGGATAGAGGATGCTAGCGTATTAGTTGACGGCGACAACCTCGAGGTGGTAGAGGATATAGGTCGTAACTTCGGACAACTACGTAGCAGCGAAATCCGGCGCCGCACTGTGCAGGGGAATCTATGGACACGAGTTTTGAACCATACGAACGTAGGATGCAAATACTTTGGGCGTGTTTGAGCGACGCAACCTCAGGATCATCTTTTCGGTGTGTTCGAACATAGAGAGTGGAGGAAAAAGTTTAACCACGAGCTTGCTGAGCTATATGACATTTGGCGCAGGAGACCATGTGAAGCAAGACCTGTCGGAGATCGGAAGTCTGCATGGATGGGAAGCTACAGCCAGGTACCGAGCATCATCGAGAACTATTGTTGACCAGTCTATGTCAAGACGATGTGCTCTATTGTGAGAAGGCCAGTTAGAGACAGAGAGAGAAAGGTGACATAATTTGACTTAACCAGTATTTTTAAAGGAAGCGAAACCGATCTAAGAGAGGCTCTCATATATTCCCTCTAACCTTCCCTTAATAATGTAAAAACCACTCAAAATATAAATGGCTACTGATTTAACCTAAATATTGTATACGTGCATCTTATCACTCTCTATAGAATATGTCGTGTGGCATAAGCTTCCCGTTTCAAAACAAAAGGAGGCAATCGTACATCCTTTCCTCGCAGAATATTCACACAGGTAAACAATTCTCTTTATATATATGCCTCTACAAATGCCTCTTACTGTTTTTAGAGTGGTATTTGTGCATCCGAGACTGAGCTATACCAGTAGGGAATTAAGCGGGGCTTCCAAAGATCCTCCTTGTTAATATTTAAACAAAAAGTTCATTAATCTAAATGTAGTGTAATTTTCTGAAATTGCCCTTTATGTCGAGTGGTGAAGTTTCTTATTCTTGAGCGAAGA
This sequence comes from Anopheles nili, assembly GCF_943737925.1. Classification (NCBI taxonomy): domain Eukaryota; kingdom Metazoa; phylum Arthropoda; class Insecta; order Diptera; family Culicidae; genus Anopheles; species Anopheles nili. The sequence goes on along the minus strand of NC_071291.1, from coordinate 49,811,252 downwards.
AAACACAAGCCTTTCTTCTCATCATATCGAAAAATATGTTCGAACATACCAATCCCGTCTGATTTAAATAAATTTACGCTAAAAATTCATACTTAATTTCAAATACTTAATTCATACAAAGATTGGAGAGGTTACAGCCCTCTGTTGGGCAGTAAATGGATGGAAGGCATGTATTCTTTGTTTTGAAACAAAGATTTCTTGTAAAAGATGAAATTTGTTGAAAAAGAGTAGATTCATACTTAAAAATGTGTTTAACCTATTTGCAGCGCGAGGAAGAAAGATGGGTGTAGCAAAATGGAAACTCCAACATATGTTATTAATAGAATGAAGGCAGCTAGAAATCGCAGGAAGACGAATAAACACATCAATTTTTACAGTGCACCAAACGAATTCGGTTAACTCAGCTAGTATTACATAAACTTGATTATACATTTTTTGATACACGCTTTATTGCGCAAAAATTTTCATAGAAAATTTTTTATAATGCATCGAACAGTTGTTATTTTCATTAATGTTATGTATTGTTTTTAGTTTTATTTGCAAATCCATTTGAGCGATTGGTGATCTATTCATCAGATTTCTTAAAAGATGGATTATCAAGTCCATTCTGTTCCTTTTGATCAATCGAGAGGGTTTCGTTTAGGTCATCTTCCTCGTAGGTCTTCAACGGTATCTGCTTATAGCGCCAAGCCAGAATAGAAAACAGTCCCATATCGACGAACATTAATCCAGCAAACAATACAAACTCCCATTTTTGCGCATCGAAAATTTTCGCTTCTGCTACGATGACAACGATCAGATTGCCCACTGCAACCGTCAACTGCCAGCAACCTTGCAGTACGGATTTCATACTCTCGGGAGCTTGTGTGAATGAGAACTCCAGTCCTGTAATGGAGTACATCACTTCACCAAGAGTCATTACCACGTACTGCGGAATCAGCCAAAGCATATTGACTGAGTTTGGAT